>NC_092336.1:545673030-545976060 GCF_046630445.1 Rutidosis leptorrhynchoides | reverse complement strand
GGAGAAAGAAGGTGAGGTGTCATTGTGTAATTGGTTGAATTATTTATCTCTCCAATTAATCATTTAAAACTACCAATTAAACAATTTATATGACCAAAACATTTTATCCGTCGAAAAAACGTAAATGTTGTGAGAGAGAAAATATAAAATAAATAATATGAGAGTGAGGGGTCCTCTAAAATGCTCGCAAAAACTAACATACAGACGAAAAAGTTGAAGATAACATACTGTTTTTGGTTTAGGGTTTTTTTTTTTCCATAGAGAAGCGATACTAAGATATGCTTGAACATAAATGAAAATTATAGTATTATTATTATCATTATCATTATTATTATTATTATTATTATTATTATTATTATTATTATTATTATTATTATTATTATTATTATTATTATTATTATTTATTATTTATTATTATTATTATATTATACCTATATACTAAAATACGCGCCAGATTTCGACGTTTCAGTTCTTATACCTATATACTAAAATACGCGCCAGATTTCGACGTTTCAGTTCTATCGGATTGCCATTTTGAGTTTGCGTTCACACTACAAACGGTCCCCCAACTTCAGCTTAATTTACACAACGGCCCATCAAATTTACACTTTTTCAAGGGTAAAAAACGTAAATATATAATTTTATTAAAATAAAAGAAACTAATTCCACCCGAATTTTTAACGGACCCTATCTTCTCGCTCGGTGAGAGTTAAATGTTTTCGAGACCACCGTTCAACTCGAAAAAATCTAATGAACACAACATGACTAACTACGCATGAAACGGACATCGTTAAAAAAACACTAGATAACGGTCCCTATATTCTCGCTCGGTGCGAGTTAAATTTTTCCGATACCACCGTTTAACTCGAAATAATTTTACGAACACAACGCGACTAACTATACGCGAAACGGACATCGTTAAAAAAATACTAAATATTTCTGACTATATTACATACATATACATACACGTCCAACAAACAACCCAACTTACTAGATGTATTAGGTACCAAACAACGTATATTCAAATTCGACCGCGCGTCAAATACAACCGCAGCAACGCGCGATCGAATTTTTTCCTAGTTATTATTATTATTATTATTATTATTATTATTATTATTATTATTATTATTATTATTATTATTGTGACGATCGCTCCAAATCCATATGGACGAACACGTCATTTATCGATTTCATT
Source organism: Rutidosis leptorrhynchoides (assembly GCF_046630445.1). NCBI lineage: Eukaryota > Viridiplantae > Streptophyta > Magnoliopsida > Asterales > Asteraceae > Rutidosis > Rutidosis leptorrhynchoides. Next base: position 545,974,865 of record NC_092336.1, on the reverse strand, counting down.
GCGAGGTATTTGACCTCTATATGATACGTTTTGTAAACATTGCATTCTTTTGAAAAGGCACACCATAAATGAATATTTAAATCAAAGGTTTTCGACATCTGATGATTTCTACATATAGACAATCACGGTAAATAATAGTTTACAATAGTACTTCCGTTGACAATGCAGTCAAAATAAGATACACGGTGATGACTTGGTGAATGCAACGTTTCCTTGAAAAATATGCCATGTAAGACTCCATGCACATAGCTTGTCTAACATATAAGCAAACAGCGGAAGACTTCTAGGAACCTGAGAATAAACATGCTTTAAAGTGTCAACACAAAGGTTGGTGAGTTCATAGTTTTAATATTGCGCATAATCTGTATATCAAGGTGGACCACAAGATTTCAGTTGTTTCATCCGAAATGTTTATCAAAAGTTTGTCAATAGATTCTACGTAACAGAGCACCCTGGTAACTAAACTTAACGCTATATAAATAATAACCCTTATTGTTTTAATACACGCAAACCAACGTGTCGTAAACTCAAATAACATACGTCCGTTAAAAGGCTAGCGCTACTAGCTCGGACGGGGATGTCAAGCCCTATGGATCCATATACAGTTATTCGCGCCCACCAGTCCACATCCTATGTACTGGCAGCTACTAGTTACCAAAGCTAAAGGATTTTCGGTTCAAACTCAGTGTAGAAATAAGTATGTACTTGTGTCCATTGCGTTTAAAATAAAGTGCATGTATTCTCAGCCCAAAAATATAGATTGCAAAAGCAATTAAAAAGGGAGCAAATGAAACTCACTGTTCAATATTGAGATTCAATATTGTAGGTAAATTGCGTAGACGTAATGATAGTAGACGACTGTACGGTTGGTCTTGGATTCACGAACAATATCCAATATTTTCTTAGCTATAATCCGTTTGAAAATTAGTTTTGAAAAATCACCCGAACATACCCCGTCGTAGTATTTTATGTGTAATATAATACTAATAATAATAATAATTGATAATAATGATGATGAATATGATACGGAGTATGTGTTGAGATATAAACTATGTGAATATTTTGTATGACACTACTCTTTTTAGATTGTGTGTTTTCACATTGTGACCAAAGCCATGATTTAAATACTGAGAGTTGGGAACATTGGCCAAATTCTTTAGTATATAATATTAATATTAATTTTTGGTGAACTAGTTGTCTCTCGTGAGTGTTCTCGTGAATCCCTCTTAACCTTATTCAGATATTTTCTAACCAGAAAAGTAGATGACCAAACTTAATATTTAGGCCACTAGTTAACATAGATAAAGACCACTTAGTCACTTTAACGGACTGTAGCGAGAATTATATGAGACCCACTAAATTACTTTTATATTTTCTTATTGTTAAACTTTCAACATGGATATGCATATGTTAACCGTTGAATAACAAGCAAGTGTATTATAATCAATGTTTATCAATTAATGTTTTTTTTTACAAATCAATATTTTTATAAAACATTCATGTTGTATAAACTACGTAAAAATAATAATAATAATAATTTGATCCAATTTAATTTATCTTGAAAGTAGTTCATAGTTCTAATATAATATTATACTCTCTTTTCTCATTTTAAATATCCACATTTTTATTTTTGGGATGTCCCATTTTAAGTGTTTACTTTGTATTTTAACCAGTCAAAAAAGAAAGGTTATTCATAAGATTTCTTAGTGTTGGAGAATAGAGTTAGTGAAATTTTCTAAAACTATGTTAAAAAAATAAGTGAACCTTTGTAGTGAGACGGAGGGAGTAACTATTATAAGTAAAATTAGAAGTAAGTTAAATATTTAAGATTTATAAAGTACGATTTAAGTTGCAAGTTCACAAATTAGAAACAAGCAATAAGATAATCTTAATTATATACTTTTTAAGCATAATCATCAAATAAATATATTATAGTAGTATTTTATATATAATAGTATTAATGATAATAAGATTAATAATAATAATATTAATTAAATTAAGAATAATAATAATAATAATTAATAGTATCAATAAGAGTAATAATACGGAGTAATAAGTGTCTCTTGACTGTCAAGAACAAAAATAAGAACTCATTATATGAAGCAAAATTCAACATAGATGACAGATTATAGAGCCCACATCTTTGTTTCCATCTATCACGGTTTCAATAATTTGAGGGTGATATGCTCTTGTTCAAAAGAAAAAAAATAAATAAATAAAAACGTGTTTAAAGATAAAGAGGAACAAGCCTCCATTGATTTTGTATCTCTTGACTTTACTTTGTCACATATATATATTTATTTATATATCCATTTATAAATTGTTGTTCGTGAATCGTCGAGAATGATCAAAGGTTACTTGAACATGTAAACTAGTTCAAAAAGTTTTAAGACTCAACATAACAGACTTTGCATATCGTGTCGGAAATATTAGATCAAATATAGAATTGACTTAAAAATAAGTCGAAATTTTCTGGGTCATGACAGTACCTACCCGTTAAAGAAATTTCGTCCCGAAATTTGACAGAGGTCGTCATGGCTGACAACAAGAATGTTTTCATGACGAATATGAGTTGACAAATAGAGTTTTATCATCATTGAGTAATATGGATAAAACAATCCAATTACTCGAAGCGTATGAGGGAAGTTATTGTAATAAAGTGAAATAGAGATTAGAGATGCGTCTTCTCTCTTGACGTTGTAACGATTGATTTCCGAAATTTATGGAATAGAAAGTCTTCATAATCTAAATAAGATTTGATTCTTCAGAATTTAAGGAAATTAAGATCTTTAATTAAATGAGGTCACCTGCCTCGATTGCTCTGTCAGTTATTTCGCTTATAAATTAATCCCTTTCGTCTCATTATTTTCATCACTCCTACATTTTCTTCCTCATTTCATACTTCTAAAAGATTGTGAAATGCTTCATCCAGTTCTGATTCTTGATATACTCCTAACTTTCATATCTGTCATTCTTCTTTTTCATCTACCTCTAGAGGAAGTTACTTTCTTCTACCATTACCTTGGGGTTATAGTGTTTTTCATTCTCCCGTGTCTTTATATTGCTATACGCATTGATATACGCGGTTTGTAAATTTCGGGGTTGTTATCGGGCCTATATTCTCCTTTATATTTCGGAGCTCCATGCTTTCAATTTCTCTTCCCGACCTTAAGTCAAGCGGATAATGGTCCAGAATTTGTAGGTATGAATTTCGGATGAACATAATTAATGTTCTAAGAAAGAAATTGTAATGGCACGATCTTGATTTGTCAAATTACTAGAACATCTGGAAAAGACCGAATCATCAGGAAATATATTTTCTTGATATATTTAGAGATTATATAGAATGAAAGAGTTATGTAAAATGGTTCATGATGAGGGTGTGATCTGTGAACCTTTATCACGTTCCATTAGAAACTCAGCATGACTTACTGTAATATAATCACGTTGATCAAGTGTCATTATATTATACTAACTCATGCTTCAATTCTCAACATTACTTCAAACATCCATTTTTCGAATTTTTTTTTCTTCAGAATTTTAGAAACTAAAATAGTTTCTTTTATGTTATAACACAGATAGCGCGAAGAGATGAATGATTTCAAATAAGAATGGTTATGAAAATATCTTCAGAAATATCGAGGATATTTATAATGAAAGATATGATAATATCTTAGAATATTTAAGATAATGATGATGAAGAATATCGTCCGCAAAGGTTTTAGAGTAAGGAGCAAGGTATTTACTAAGGATTTCAGCAGACACTGAATCATTTGGATTCTTTGAAGGCAGGTTCAGTCTTTGTGATTTATCCACAGCCTCCTTCATACTTTGCTCAATCCGTTTTCCAGTTCCAAACCTTCTCTTTTTCTAAGCTTTGCCACCATACCATTCTTTATCATCAAACTTTTGACTGTTAAAGTCGTTTACAGTTTTTGCTGCTTCATCAACATTTCGAGAACTAGTTCGCAGTTCAGGGTGTTTTTCAGAAACTTCATATTCGAAGTATGTAAGTCCAGGAGGTAGACGTTATATGTACACATATAACTGTTGGCGTAGACGTGCTGCAAGATTTCAAAATACTGATTGCTAATTTTCGGTAGTTGGTATGGCAATTGCCGTTACATGATGTGGATGAGTACATGATACGGTTTCAATGAGTATAAAGATTTTTCGAAAGGTCAAAGATCAATGGAGTTGTTGGTAAATCTACTGCTAATGTGGTGGAACATAAAAGGTTTCCCGGTAACAAAAACGTATATACCAAAGTTTAAAGTCTGAAAGGTTGTCGTTGACTGGTTAATGGTTGATAATACTGGATACTTTGAAAAGGATAGCAAGATTATTTTCGATATTAACAACGCTAAAGGATCTTGCACAGTTTTGAAGTCAAAGTATAGCTTTGAAAGATGTAGAGATCTAAGAATGGTGTTACTGGTTCAGAGTTATGACTTGGATTCTGATCCGTCAATATCAGAATATGTAATCAAATTTGTATGAAAACGATTGTATATCGTTGTGAGCATTGTTAATAATTTTTGAATCAAAGTTGAAGAATGTACAGTATAACATATTAATTGTGAACTTATATACTTCCCGAGTATTACCTACCCTTTTAAGATTTCAAAAGTAATATTTTGTACAAAAGAATTTTCATTACAATCTTTATGAAAATATATGTATGTATATTCTCTTCAGATGTAATACAGATTTAATGAGTTAATATCATATTAAGCTCATTTGATTTTTGGCTGAAATTAGAAATGAATAATCTCTAAAATATTAAAGATTACTTAATCTTTGCGGAGTATTTCGCTAATGAAATCAATACTTCATTATTTATTCTTATTGATATTCCTTGGTGAAGGATGTTGATGCTCGTGAAATTCTTGTGAACCTTACAAGGCACAGATGATGTTTTCTGGATAGTTTCGAGTACATCGAAAATGAAAATGTAAAATCAATTATGTAATTGAATAATACACTTGGTTTATTATGAAATGAAATTCATTGGATTGAAACAGAGATTGTAGTTAACGATGGTTAAGTTGTTAAGGAAGAATGTACATCATTGCATATTAGTAATATGAACTAACCGGGTAGTACCTACCAGTTAAGATTCACACGTAATAGCTTAGTACGAAAAGATTTATTTTGATTTCAAAATTCATATATATTAAATATACATAAAATTTCTTCAGGGGGAAATGAGTTAATACTTCATCGGTTATTGTTGCTGGTATTTCTTGGTAACTACGGTGCGTATGACGTTGATGCTCGTGGAACAGATTGTGAAGTTGAGGTTTGCGATGCGGATGTTGTTGGTGGTGGTAATGGTACTGTTGGTGTTGTTGTTGGTGGTACTGTTGATGCCGGTGATGCTGCTGGTGCTTGTAACCTTTGCACCATATTCTCCAAAGCCACTACCAGAGCGCGAAGCTCGTTGACTTCTTCTACTATACCGGGATGATTGGCGGTTCGGACGAGCGGATGAATAAGATCCAGAATTTGAGATAGTATATTATCGTGACGAGATACTCTGGAAATGAGAGAGAAAATAGTGTCTCGAACAGGTTCGCCGGTAAGTGCTTCAGGTTCTTCGCCAAGAGGGCAATATGGTGGATGGAAGGGATCACCTTCTTCTTGTCTCCAATGATTAAGTAGACTACGAACCCATCCCCAATTCATCCAGAATAGATGATGGCTAATTGGTTGATCCATTCCGGTTACACTATCTTCGGAATTCAGGTGAATATCCATATCGGAATAGCTGTCGGAGTTTAAGGAATTTGAACTAGATACGGGATCCATCTTGTATAATTAGGGAGATGATTTTTGATATGAATTAGATTATAGAATTTAGTTTGGTATTCTTCAATATATAATTTACATATGTATATATAATATCAAATTCTATAAATCACGGAGAAATTTTCGGAAGATGTCAGGAAAAGTTTACAGTAACAGATATGCTAAGATATGAATTTTGTCTATACACTATTCATGCAATAAATGCAGGAAAACGTGTCTAGACTAGGAATGATAAGCAGGTAATTTCTGACAAAAATAATAAGCAAAACTTTTGACATGCAGACACGGTCGAAGTCCAGACTTACGAATGTATCCTAACAACTTATCAGTTAGACACACTAATGCAAGACCTGGTTCACTAGGACCAACGCTCTGATACCAACTGTGACGATCGCTCCAAATCCATATGGACGAACACGTCATTTATCGATTTCATTGCGAGGTATTTGACCTCTATATGATACGTTTTGTAAACATTGCATTCTTTTGAAAAGGCACACCATAAATGAATATTTAAATCAAAGGTTTTCGACATCTGATGATTTCTACATATAGACAATCACGGTAAATAATAGTTTACAATAGTACTTCCGTTGACAATGCAGTCAAAATAAGATACACGGTGATGACTTGGTGAATGCAACGTTTCCTTGAAAAATATGCCATGTAAGACTCCATGCACATAGCTTGTCTAACATATAAGCAAACAGCGGAAGACTTCTAGGAACCTGAGAATAAACATGCTTTAAAGTGTCAACACAAAGGTTGGTGAGTTCATAGTTTTAATATTGCGCATAATCTGTATATCAAGGTGGACCACAAGATTTCAGTTGTTTCATCCGAAATGTTTATCAAAAGTTTGTCAATAGATTCTACGTAACAGAGCACCCTGGTAACTAAACTTAACGCTATATAAATAATAACCCTTATTGTTTTAATACACGCAAACCAACGTGTCGTAAACTCAAATAACATACGTCCGTTAAAAGGCTAGCGCTACTAGCTCGGACGGGGATGTCAAGCCCTATGGATCCATATACAGTTATTCGCGCCCACCAGTCCACATCCTATGTACTGGCAGCTACTAGTTACCAAAGCTAAAGGATTTTCGGTTCAAACTCAGTGTAGAAATAAGTATGTACTTGTGTCCATTGCGTTTAAAATAAAGTGCATGTATTCTCAGCCCAAAAATATAGATTGCAAAAGCAATTAAAAAAGGAGCAAATGAAACTCACTGTTCAATATTGAGATTCAATATTGTAGGTAAATTGCGTAGACGTAATGATAGTAGACGACTGTACGGTTGGTCTTGGATTCACGAACAATATCCAATATTTTCTTAGCTATAATCCGTTTGAAAATTAGTTTTGAAAAATCACCCGAACATACCCCGTCGTAGTATTTTATGTGTAATATAATACTAATAATAATAATAATTGATAATAATGATGATGAATATGATACGGAGTATGTGTTGAGATATAAACTATGTGAATATTTTGTATGACACTACTCTTTTTAGATTGTGTGTTTTCACATTGTGACCAAAGCCATGATTTAAATACTGAGAGTTGGGAACATTGGCCAAATTCTTTAGTATATAATATTAATATTAATTTTTGGTGAACTAGTTGCCTCTCGTGAGTGTTCTCGTGAATCCCTCTTAACCTTATTCAGATATTTTCTAACCAGAAAAGTAGATGACCAAACTTAATATTTAGGCCACTAGTTAACATAGATAAAGACCACTTAGTCACTTTAACGGACTGTAGCGAGAATTATATGAGACCCACTAAATTACTTTTATATTTTCTTATTGTTAAACTTTCAACATGGATATGCATATGTTAACCGTTGAATAACAAGCAAGTGTATTATAATCAATGTTTATCAATTAATGTTTTTTTTTACAAATCAATATTTTTATAAAACATTCATGTTGTATAAACTACGTAAAAATAATAATAATAATAATTTGATCCAATTTAATTTATCTTGAAAGTAGTTCATAGTTCTAATATAATATTATACTCTCTTTTCTCATTTTAAATATCCACATTTTTATTTTTGGGATGTCCCATTTTAAGTGTTTACTTTGTATTTTAACCAGTCAAAAAAGAAAGGTTATTCATAAGATTTCTTAGTGTTGGAGAATAGAGTTAGTGAAATTTTCTAAAACTATGTTAAAAAAATAAGTGAACCTTTGTAGTGAGACGGAGGGAGTAACTATTATAAGTAAAATTAGAAGTAAGTTAAATATTTAAGATTTATAAAGTACGATTTAAGTTGCAAGTTCACAAATTAGAAACAAGCAATAAGATAATCTTAATTATATACTTTTTAAGCATAATCATCAAATAAATATATTATAGTAGTATTTTATATATAATAGTATTAATGATAATAAGATTAATAATAATAATATTAATTAAATTAAGAATAATAATAATAATAATTAATAGTATCAATAAGAGTAATAATACGGAGTAATAAGTGTCTCTTGACTGTCAAGAACAAAAATAAGAACTCATTATATGAAGCAAAATTCAACATAGATGACAGATTATAGAGCCCACATCTTTGTTTCCATCTATCACGGTTTCAATAATTTGAGGGTGATATGCTCTTGTTCAAAAGAAAAAAAATAAATAAATAAAAACGTGTTTAAAGATAAAGAGGAACAAGCCTCCATTGATTTTGTATCTCTTGACTTTACTTTGTCACATATATATATTTATTTATATATCCATTTATAAATTGTTGTTCGTGAATCGTCGAGAATGATCAAAGGTTACTTGAACATGTAAACTAGTTCAAAAAGTTTTAAGACTCAACATAACAGACTTTGCTTATCGTGTCGGAAATATTAGATCAAATATAGAATTGACTTAAAAATAAGTCGAAATTTTCTGGGTCATGACAATTATTATTATCTATAAGTTATATTAAAATTCTAAAATGATGATGTAATAATTACCCTTATTCCTTCTATCAAAAAATCAAAAAGAAAAAAGAAAAATTGTGAGGGCATGTAGGTGATGTCATAAATATAATTATTTTGAAATTATATTAAATCTATTTATATATTAGATTATATATATATATATATATATCTATTAAATCTCTAAAATAATATTTAATAAATAAATATTCTTAAAAAATACTAATCTCTTCTAAATTGTATAATCTTCTACGGAACACTCAATGAATAAATTTACAAATTTTAAAGCATATTATATAACATCTATATAATAATTGTATTTTAGTTTTCTAAAAAAATTTCAAAAGACATTTATTATTACTAATAATTATAATTAAAAATATAAATACTCAATTTTGAGCAAACTTTATTATTATTATTATTATTATTATTTATATTTATTATAATAATTATAATTATTGTATTATTAATATTTAAATATGAATTCTCTTTACGAGATTAATTACGTTACATATGTATGCGAAAATACATGTCTCTATATATTTGTAAAAATATCGAAAATTTTCTTAGTCGAACGGGTCATTAAAATAAATAATTTTAGCATTTACATTCACTTAATACCTAAAACATGTCATTAAATTATTTCGTTTAAATAAACCCGTAATTCCAAGGGTCATTTCACTAGTTATTATTATTATTATTATTATTATTATTATTATTATTATTATTATTATTATTTTAATATTATATCTAATAGACAAAACCCTGTAGCACTATTCATCAATAGTAACCAGGGGTATTTTCATCATTTCACCCTTTTTTTCGGTCTCCAACGATAAAAGATGCAACTCTCATAAAAGAACCAACCCTTCAATGTTACCAAAAGATGTTGAAAAAAATTCTTTTTTACCAAAAAAATCAACTAACTTTTTTTTCCCTCAACGATAAAGGAGACAACTTTCATAAAAGGAACAACCCTGCAATACTACCAAAAGATGTCGAAAAACATTCTTTTATACAAAATAAATCAACTAACTTTTAAAAAAAAATAAAAAAAATGAATAGATGTCGAAAAAAATTCTTTTTTACAAAATAGATCAAGACTTTTTTTTTAACTCGTATTCAAAACGGAGCCCCCGACGCGAAGTGAAAACGCAAAGCGGGTCTGGGATTAATCAGTTAAAAAAATAGTTGAATACACGGGTTAAAAAAAAAAAAAAAAAAAAAAAAAACAAGCCACGTCCACTCATATAACCCGGTCCCTTCTCAATAATATCTCAGGAGAAATTCTCTTTTCCCAGCAGCCAGAACTAGTTGACTAGTCGTCGTCACTCACAAGTAACAGGTCAATCAATCCAAATCTAAAATTTGTATTAATTCCTCAGTCAGTACCGTTACATTGTGTTCGGAAATGGAAGATACTAATAAGTATGATGATCGGCCGACGATCATGGTGACTAACGATGACGGAATTGATGCACCAGGTCTACAAGCACTAGTTCGTCTTCTCGTTTCCACCAATCGTTATCGTGTTTGGGTGTGCGCCCCTGATTCGTACGTCATTTCATTTCAACTGCATTTTATTATGATTATTATGTATATGTAATTTAATAATTTTATAATTAATTTAATTAATGAATAAATAAACGGTGTATGTATATATGTGTCTAGGGAAAATTCAGCTGTTAGTCACGCAGTTACTCTCCGTCGTCCTCTGTCTGCAAAGCCAACTGAAATTAGTGGAGCAACTGCTTTTGCTATTTCTGGTTACCTTCTTTCAATATCAAGTCCAGATCTTAATTATAGATATATGTTTGCACATATATACTACTATAATATATCATAATTATTAATTTTAATTAATATTTTTTTATGCAGGTACTCCATCTGACTGTGTTTCATTAGGATTATCAGATGCACTGTTTCCTTCGCTGCCTGATCTGGTAATATGCTGACTTTTGTGGACTTGTTTTTGATCTCTAAGATTCATTTAAGTGATTAAAATATACAGTTTTTCCTGTTCCGTGTTACAAAGTATATGGCTTATTTAGAATTAGTAATATTTATCAGAAGATCTAAAAAGAGGCCTACTCATAACTTATTAGTAATATTTATCAGAAGATCTAAAAAGCGCCGCCTTCTCCGGCCAATTTCCGATCAAATCCTTAACTCCTTTAGGCTACCTTTACTCCCTTTTCTGATCATCTCTCAATTCTCTTTAATCGTGCGACGATGTGAGGATCCAATGGTCAAGAGGATGGTTGAGAAGGCGTTTTCGACGCCCATGTCAAATGGATATTCGTGCAAAAAGTCGAGTGATAATCGTTTATCGTCGTTTATGTTTTTTAACTTCCCGGAAACATGGTCTCGAGACGATTGTTGGAGAGTTTTTGAGAACTATGGTGCTCTGAAGGACGTGTATTTACCTCGAAAGAGATTGTCAAGTGGACAACGCTTAGGATTCGTAAGATTTGAGAACATTAGTGATGTTGATTGCTTCACAAATGTCTTAAACACCATTCAGATAAATGGAAGGTCGATTCGTGCATTTAAGGCAATTGAGAGAAGACATGTCGCTTCTAAGCTGTCTCAGAGTGATGTCGGTATAGGCTGTGAGAATATTGATAATAGGGAGGATTTCCCTACTATTAATTTAAACAATGTTTAACCTAAGGCATCAAAATGGGAAGGTAGATCTTTTGCAGATACAATTAAAGGTATTAACCAATATGATAATGAGCTTATTCATAATCATATTGAAATAAAGGTTGGTGGTAAATGTATCGAGTTTAGTCTCCCTAAATCGGTGCGGAACCACAATCTCGTGTTTAGTTTTAACAATGAGAGGTTATCTTGGACATTGGTTGAAGTGAATAACAAGCATTTTGAAGTCGTGAAAAGTAAGGTGCAGACTGTTGATGAGGAAAGCTGTAAGGTTTTCGATGGAGATAAAAAATGTCCAGCTTCCGTTTTAGATTGTAATAGATCATCGGAGGCAACTGATGCCTCAAAACCTGACCCGGTCAAGAGTTTCGAAGATGGCTCGCTTAAAAACACGTCTGATGAAAGTATAATGGGGGAAAACCTTGTGGAAGAAGGGGTCGAAGGACTTCATGGTGAAAGAACACAAAAGTCTGAATCTTTGAACGACGCTGTCTCCACAGATTCAAAAGAAATGGAGAAGTGGCAGGTGCATATGTCGGTTGAAGGTGTCAATCATGAATGTGATTCCGGGAAGTATGCCTTCTCCGATGTTGGATTCTCCGATATCCAACCTGATGACACCAATTCTGGTGGTCAATTGGATAATACTATCGATGTTAATTGCTCCGGCAATCCTGAGATCACCAAACCGTCAGTTATCATTGAGGAAGAAACAGTTTCCTTTTCCCAGATTTCAAACCAATGCAATGATGGTGTTTTTTCGGGTGGTGCAGCAGTCAAAGCAGACTTAGGCCCCGTTTGTTTTTTTCTTTATTAAGTCCTTTTGTCTGAATAAAAATATGACGTCTGAAAAATTAAATGACGAATATTAATTATTGTTTGTTTTTTTGACTGAATAACCGTCTGAATAATTGAATTTACTAAATTAACCTTATATATGGGCAGTTAAAATAGCAGTTATTATATATTGAGGATTTGAATGGAAATTAACATTGCTTTGGAAATCTACATTAAGACGTGTATTATTTAATAAGTTCAAAACAAACGCCTCTTAATATCTTTTCATATTAAGTTCTATTCTATTAAGTCGATTAAGTGAAAAACAAACGGGTTCTTAAAGTTAAATTCTCAGTCTAAGCGTGACAATATTTATTGTTCAAATTCAAATGGAACAGGTGGGCCATCAAGAGATAGTGGGTTGGAAAAGGAAAAAGTGAACATGGTAGAATTGTCTACACGTGAAAAAGAGACGCATGTTTATTCTTCGTTTGAAACTTTAATTGATAACATGGAGAATATAAACTCCTTAGGTGGTGGGCCAATTAGCATGGAGAATATCAACTCCTTAGGTGGTAAGACCTTGTGGATAATTCGGTAGAAGTTTCAACATTTAACGCAACAACTCGTTTTCGTTGTAAAAAGAGAAAAGTACACCCATTAATTAAAAGTCATTTCATTAAATATGTTTGGGGTAGAATAAATATGAAGCGAAGTAGACATCGGGATAAACATCGGTGGCATGATAGGTATTTTATCGATGATGTGATGAAAGATCTGGAGGAGGATGCTGTTGAAGTTGATTGTTGTTCATGTTCCTCATCCTGCTCATCCTACTCAACCTCGAGATCGGAATCGTAGTTTTCAGTGTTTAGTCGTTGTGTTTTTTGTTTCGGGGTCGTGATTGTTTTCGTTTTTCGTTTGGTTCTTTGGTAGTTAGGCTACGGGTTCGAGGGTTTCTTAGTTTGTTCTCGTGTTTTTAGGTCTGTTCGAGTTTTTGTTTGTTTGGATGTCAGTGCGTGGTTTCGTGTACTAACTAGCTTCTTGCTAGTTTGCTTTTTTTATTTTATAATATACTTCCCTTTAAAAAAAAAAAAAAAAAAAAGAATTAGGTTTGTATACTTTTTAATGTAGGCATAAAATTTTCATTTTATATATATTTTCTGAGAGGCTACTATAATTTTCTGTCCTTGTTACTGTTAACAGGTATTAAGTGGCATAAATATGGGCAGCAACTGTGGTTATCACATGTTAGTACCAAGTTTCTACTTCTCTTATGATTTCATCTGATGTACTGTTTACAATCAACTCATATTATACACCAAAATCAGTATCCATTGTTTTTTTTGTTGTTGTTAATGATAGTTGCAAACTGTGAATTTGATTACAGTTTTATGTAGTTGACTATTTCTCATGTCTATATCATTTAATTTTTTTTATAATAAATAGTTTTTTTGTTAGTATTTGGCGTGATAAAAATGTGCAGAGTTTGCTTCACTTTTCTAATAGAAGGTTAATGAAATGCAGCGTCTATTCAGGGACTGTGGCAGGTGCCCGGGAGGCATTTATCCATGGTTTACCATCTGTCTCACTATCATACGACTGGTATGTAAACTTCTTTAGAATAGATTATTTGCATAAGTAAACTTAGTTTTACTTTATACTGATCTTTTTGCATACACACAATGTGAAATGGTGAAGACAGAGATCTTAGCAGATTGGTTGATACGTTGATTGAAACTCATTGATGATATGCTAACCGAAAACCGTTTTTTTAGGACAAAAAAAATCTCGAAACTTTTAAGTTGAATGCCTCCAGAAAATTTCTTCATTGGTAGTTTTATATGTAGCCCAGACATTGTGAGATTTTGATTACACTAAAAGTGTTTAATCTGGAACTAGAGGGAACGGATTATAATTATATTACAACAAAGAAGGGAACATCTGTTTTTGGAATAATGAAATTACTAATCCACATGAAATAAATAATTGATCTTTTTGAAGTGGAATAAATCAAGATACTTGAACATTCATATGTAAGATATAATATGTGGTGGTCAAATTTGAAACACATTATGATTGTTTACATGCTTTTGTTGACAGGGTTAAGGGTACAAGCAATCCGAATTACTTAAAACTGACTGCTGAGGCTTGCTTACCCATTATAGATGCCATTTTTATGGAAATCAAGAATAAAACATACCATCAGGAATGTTTTCTGAATGTGGATTTTCCTACCGATATCTTAAATCACAAGGTGAGTTTTATACATTCTGGTAAAGATTGGGGCTTTATGTTCTTGAAAAGTTTGGGACATAGTGCTAAATCAAGAATTAAAGCAGGGTCCCGTTCGCGCAGGGACTTGTCCGTATGGTACGGCCTTACTTCTAGAGTTAAAGCAGGGCCGTCTTTTTGGGCGGGTTGTAGTGGACTCTGACTTTATGTAATCCTCTTCATACCTTCTTTTATTCTTTTTATAGCTTGCACTGCTGAAGACTTTTACCGCTAGCATAGTTGTCTATGGTTGATTATTACCAAATTAATCAGTATGATTTTGAATGGGAAGTATGACTCATGAACCAGACAAGTGAAGCTGGCAACTGTATTATAGAAATCAGAAGTGGGTTAACATATTATTTTGAATTATGTGAAAAACTATGTTTAATTAACTTGTAACTACAGAAGTATTTCAAATTTATCCTCATGAGTCATGATTAGGTGCTGTTCTTTATCTTATGTACTGACATGTCGAAAATCTGAGCCATACTTATATACTCCATATTACTTAAGAACTCTAGTGACCGCACAATATTTTACCCGAAACATAATGATAACATGAGATTTTGTTGTCATAAAGAATGTTAAGGATATATCCTTATTATTTTTTGGTCTATTTATAGGGTTTTAAGCTGACTGAACAAGGATATAGTTGCATGAAAGTGGGTTGGAAGCAGGTTCCTTCTGATACTCAAAGTAGACATATGCAAGCAACAACGCCAATGGAGCCAGATTCAGTAGCATCAGACCTTGATACTAAAGACGCGTCACCAACACCCCTTCTTTTCACACTCGAGGTCTGTAGTCCATGCTTGTAATTTATCTTAAAATATTCCTTAAATATAATGTGTAGTGTTACTATATAATGATATAATAGTGTAGGTAATCCCAATTATTAGTGGGTCTAGGATTCCATTTTGTATATATTAGTTAAGATGCATAGAATTGTTGTTGCTAACATTCTGATAGGACCCCATAAAGTTACAATGAAGTTGAACTGTAATCAAACCAAATTAGAATTAATGATGTTAACTAACAAGATAATGGTTCGTGTTTGAAATATAACACAACTTTTTTAGACAATAGTTTACATTCAAGAGGTAAATTAAGTCTCCTTATGATGATCTAATATTCTTCGGTATAACTCAAATCCGGCCATCATGGCATTTAATTCCTTAAACCCTATTAATTAAAGTGGTTCTATAAGCTTTTCTTAATTTTGTTGGCAAACATAGAGAATCTTATATTAATTAAATGGAAATTACAAGCAAAAGGCACAGGCTCATCCCTGCCCAAACCCATATATCAAACAGAAGGCTTCACTAATCAACATACAATCAATCTAACCAACATCAAAACGCAATAAAACTGATTGAAGTTGTCCCACCATTCATGACACGCTACAATTAGGGAGCATACAACCCAAATTGGACCACTAAAATCACATACTAACCCATTTTAACCCCACATATATGCTTCTTTGACCATACCAGAACTACTTCTGGCTTTTAAAGTCAACAGCTTCAAGCAAATATATCTGTTTACAACCTTAATCAATTCATTCGTTGATCTCTTTTTATCTTTGATTAGCCTGAAATCAGCTATAAGCTAGTCTGAATTATATACGTATATTCAGTTATGCACCTCTGTTAACACATTCTTATATTGGCAACAAGTATACTTGGTCTCGCTCTCCTTGAACTTTCTTGTGCACATTATATTTCATATTACCCTTTTGATTCATATTTGTGAATTATCAAATTAAGATTCAATTGATAGTGGATACTTGATGATAAGTAAATGACTAGTCTTCTTAATATTATATCCTTGTTACATTTTCTTCTTTACTGATCCTTTAAGTTCTTACTGACATTGTGTAATTTCAGCTTAAGGGAGGCCAAGTGGAAAATGGTGGAACCGACTACTCTTCCCTTAAAGAAGGATATGTGCGCATCTTTCGTTACTATCTAGTTGTTTTTTATTTTTATTTTATTTTATGTTATTTTTTGTAAGAACATACGTCATTGATATCCTTAACTGTCTTATTTCAGATAACTGTCACTCCCCTTGGGGCTTTAACTAATGCAAAGATTGAAAGCCAAAATTATTATAAAAATTGGTTACCAGGAGTTGCTGAATGTCCTTCAGCTTTGTGATTTAATCAAGTATAATATAATATAATATTCATTTGTTGCATCTTGAACTTTAAAAGCATATTGGTACTATCTATTTGTTGAGCCCGGTAGATAAACTTATATAATCGAAACCAACTTTTTCGTCATTCAATGATTAGTTCTCGTCCTACAAATGTATGACTCCTTTTTTAGAGTAGTTGAAGAAACTCCTTAGGTTGAGTTGTAGGCAAATGATTCCACTTGGAATATGAAGTCAGTCTTACGTTTATATGTTTATTTGATTTGATGTGGATGTCATGCCAAAATGCCAAGCCAGCGCAGTGATATTTTACTAACTAACCGTGTTGCTATTACAACAAAACTTGAGTACAATACTACAACTCTACAATACCTGTAAAACAATACTTATAGGTACAATACTTACCTTCTTGATATTTTTTGTAAGTTAACTACCTCAGGACATAGTAAAAGTACCTATTAAAGTTTAAAATGTGTTAGAATTGTGAAATAATTGTAATAAAGAAGATGAAAATTGCATGCTTGGATTAATTTAATGAAAATTTAATAATTATATAAATTGATCATCTTATCAAAGTTTAATAGTGAAAATGTTGAAAATGCAAGGTTACTAAAATAGAAGCGAAAACTTTATATGAGATTTTCATTTAATAGTTTTGAAATTGAAAATCTACTCAGCATTAAACACTTGTATTATACTTACAAATACATCATGATTGTAAGTGGAATACTTTTGTAAGTACAATACAAGTGTTTAATGCATGATAAGAGTGGATTTATCAAATACACAAGTGAAAATGTCATTATCCATTTTGTAATATGCACAAGATGTATTTAATGATATATATGTTTTATCGTCTTATATAATGCAAAATACAACAATAAATAACAAGCCGGGATATATAATTATAATTATAATTATAATACTGTATAAAAATAATGTAATACTCCGTATAATATAATGAACATTTGTAACCATATTATTTTTTTATTCTTTCATTTAATCTAATTAATCATGGTGTCTATGATTGGTCATACTTTATATTATACTTATATGAAACGCTAATAATAACTACAGCTTACATTTGATAATTAGTGCCAAATTTGTCATTACTCATCATATATAGTTAGTCAAGAAATATTACCATTGTCAAAGAAAAGCAGTTGATTCTGAATGTATTTAGCATTTGAAAGAAAAACAATACATAGATTACTTAAACGGTTGGGAGATGGAAGAGTTTGCGGTTCATCGACAATTGGGAGATGAAATATGTCCGCGGAGGCTTTCGCGGCGTTAGATGTTATGATGACACGGTTGGCCGGGGAGAGCGCACCGGGTGATGGGTCCGCTAACGTGTTATCTTACAAGATTGAGAATCGGTCAGAGAAATATTCCTTGAAAGAGACGGTCAATGGAAGGTTGAAAAGGGCCGGTCCTCGTGGTTGATTGCTTTGATCCATATTGTATTCTTCGGTTGGTTTCGATCCTTGTATTATCGCGAATATTTTCGGTTTTTTGTTTGGTTTTATGTTTGTAAGGTTTTTTCTTTTTCGGGAAGTTACTGAGGCTCGTTTATAGATAATTTTGTTTAGTTGGTTGTTTTTTAGGTGCGAGCTTTTTCGTTTTCCCCTTGTGTCCTTTGTACTCCTAGTTGAGGGCGTTTTCCTTTGGAAAACAACCTCGTTTCTATATGAGTTTTCGTTTTTTCGCAAAAAAATAAAATAAAGAAAAATGAGAAAATTGTGCGGTTGGTCCTTGTGGTTTACATGAAATGGGGTGTTTGGTCCCTGAACTTCATTTTCGGGATTGTTGGTCCCTGTGATTTTCAAAACACGGACAGGGACCAACCACATGTGTTTTGAAAATCACAGGGACCAACAACCCCGAAAATGAAGTTCAAGGACCAAACACCCCATTTCATGTAAACCACAGGGATCAACCGCACAATAAAATTGATTACATAAACACCCTTAAAATGAAGATGGAAAAGACTCCACAGCCCCCTTTCGAACGGTAAAAAACAGCAATTGACACACGGACTATGCATTTTATCACTATCACTATTTTTTTATACATTAAAAGAGAGTTTCGATTAGCTAATAAATGTTTTCAAAACCCCCTTAATTACCATTAGATTAGAAAATTACATTATAATACCCCTTGATCCAACGGTCCTTAATCATCCATTAAAAATATTAGCTAATAAATCAATTTTACATACACTCCATCTCTAAAATACACTTCTAATAACTTCAATTGAATTAAATAGAAAAATACGAGTAAAATACGATGACTCTTCTTCGATACCTAATGGATACCTAATCCCTTAGATAACTCTGATTTCAAGTTGTGTAATCAAAACTGTAACCCTAAAATTCTAACACTAAAATTGAACGATTTAACTCCATTGTTCAAACTTGTAACCATTAAACGTATTTGGTATTAATCGTTATCATGTGGAATGGTCTGGTACTTATTTGGTTGGTACATGTTTAATGGTCACCAGTATACCCAAATACGATCGTCAATCCTGAATATTATTCTATAGTTTATTTAGCGGCTCCCCTCATCAATCTATCATTCACTTATTTCTAAAAGAAACACCTTAATTTCACGTAATTTTTGTTCGTTTGCTATATTAATTTGTTAATTGAAGTTTGAATCTTTTATGGTTCTCTAATTAAAAGTTTATATGCTTAATTGGATTCTATTCTTGATTGAGATTTGGGATTTATGTGTACATTCAACATTAAGTTATCTTTGCGTTTATATTGTTGCCTGATTTATTTAAATGATGATGATGATTGTTGTTATTATTATTTTGGAGCTTTCTTACGTAAATTGTAAACACTTAAGTCTATTTGTGATCTTATAACTGTTATGAATTTGGGATTTATGTGTACATTCAACATTAAGTTCTCTTTGCGTTTATATTGTTGCCTGATTTATTTAAATGATGATGATGATTGTTGTTATTATTATTTTGGAGCTTTCTTACGTAAATTGTAAACACTTAAGTCTATTTGTGATCTTATAACTGTTATGAATTTGGGATTTATGTGTACATTCAACATTAAGTTATCTTTGCGTTTATATTGTTGCCTGATTTGTTGCCTGATTTATTTAAATGATGATGATGATTGTTGTTATTATTATTTTGGAGTTTTCTTACGTAAATTGTAAACACTTAAGTCTATTTGTGATCTTATAACTGTTATGAATTTGGGATTTATGTGTACATTCAACATTAAGTTATCTTTGCGTTTATATTGTTGCCTGATTTGTTGCCTGATTTATTTAAATGATGATGATGATTGTTGTTATTATTATTTTGGAGCTTTCTTACGTAAATTGTAAACACTTAAGTCTATTTGTGATCTTATAACTGTTATGAATTTGGGATTTAAGTGTACATTCAACATTAAGTTATCTTTGCGTTTATATTGTTGTCTGATTTGTTGCCTGATTTATTTAAATGATGATGATGATGATTGTTGTTATTATTATTTTGGAGCTTTCTTACGTAAATTGTAAACACTTAAGTCTATTTGTGATCTTATAACTGTTATGAATGTGCTATAATTTCTTATGTTTATCAATTTCTTTAGTCTAAGTTCGTTCGAAATTTATTGTCAGTGATGATGATTATTTATATATATTTTGAAGCGTTTTTGGAGATGAAGAACACTAAGTCTATTTGTGATCTTATAACAGGTAAGAAAGCCCTATAGTTTAAACCTCAGTGTCACACATTAGCCAATGGTAGTGATTGAGCGTATATATGATTTTTGACCGATAAATCCCGACTTTGATCGGATTATTGGTATTTACTGACCTTGACTATCGTTGGCCGACTATTAAGTATGATACATGCAGGTTGAGTCGGAGTAGCCTAAATCCGATTAATTAGGCGATTAACTTGAAATTTATAACCCTGATAATATTAATCTAATTGTCAAACAAGTTCAGTGATTGTATGGTTTAAAAGCTATAACAGAGATTGCAACTTTCAATCTGTCTGAATCGTCTTTTTTTTGTCTATCCTTTGATTTGATCCGTGTGATCCATGTACACATTTTATGAAATGTCCCGTTCATATTGATTATAAACGTTCCATATTAATTGATTTCGTCGCGAGGTTTTGACCTCTATATGAGACGTTTTTCGAAGACTGCATTCATTTTTTAAAATAACCATAACCTTTATTTTATCGATAAAGGTTTAAAAAGTATTACGTAGATTATCAAATAATGATAATCTAAAATATACCGTTTACACACGACCATTACATAATGGTTTACAATAAAAATATATTACATTGAAATAAGTTTCTTGAATGCAGTTTTCAAACAATATCATACAATCATGGACTCCAAATCTTGTCCTTATTTTAGTATGCAACAACGGAAGCTCTTAATAATCACCTGAGAATAAACATGCTTAAAACGTCAATAAAAATATTGGTGAGTTATAGGTTTAACCTATATATTATCAAATCATAATAATAGACCACAAGATTTCATTTTTATAACACATCTCATATCAGGCATTTCGCAAACTGCATAGAGATAAAAATCATTCATATGTTGAATACCTGGTAACCGACGTTAACTTAATGCATAGAATATCCTCAAAACAGAACCTCTCATCTGTATAATAATCTCGAAGTACTAAACTATCCATAACCTGAATGGGGGTTGTTAAGCCCAATAGATCTATCTTTAGGATTCGCGTCAATTAGGGGCCATTTTCCTAATTCGTAGGTTACCAGACTTGAAGGGCGATATTCGGTTTAATAATCCAACCATAGAATGTAGTTTCGTATACTTGTGTCTATTTTGTAAAACATTTATAAAACTGCATGTATTCTCATCCCAAAAATATTAGATTTTAAAAAATGGGACTATAACTCACTTTCACAGATTTTTCTTTCGTCGGAAATAAGACTTGGCCACTGGTCGATTCACGAACCTATAACAAATGTGTACATATATATCAAAGTATGATTAAAATATATTCACAACATTTTATTACGTTTTTATGATTTAAGTTTGTTAAGTTAGCAGTCCTCGTTTGTAACCTACAACTAGTTGTCCACAGTTAGATGTACAGAAATAAATAAATATATATTATCTTGAATCAATCCACGACCCAGTGTATACACGTCTCAGGCTAGATCACAACTCAAAGTATATATATTTTTGGAATCAACCTCAACCCTGTATAGCGAACTCGAACATTACAACATATAGAGTGTCTATGGTTGTTCCAAATAATATATATAGATGAGTCGATATGATATGTCAAAACATTGTATACGTGTCTATTGAAATGTCCCGTTCTTATTGATTAAAAACGTTCCATATTAATTGATTTCGTTGCGAGGTTTTGACCTCTATATGAGACGTTTTTCAAAGACTGCATTCATTTTAAAACAAACCATAGCCTTTATTTCATCAATAAAGGTTTAAAAAGCTTTACGTAGATTATCAAATAATGATAATCTAAAATATCATGTTTACACACGACCATTACATAATGGTTTACAATACAAATATGTTACAACAAAATAAGTTTCTTGAATGCAGTTTTTACACAATATCATACAAGCATGGACTCCAAATCTCGTCCTTATTTAAGTATGCGATAGCGGAAGCTCTTAATAATCACCTGAGAATAAACATGCTTAAAATGTCAACAAAAATGTTGGTGAGTTATAGGTTTAACCTATATATATCAAATCATAATAATAGACCACAAGATTTCATATTTCAATACACATCCCATACATAGAGATAAAAATCATTCATATGGTGAACACCTGGTAACCGACATTAACAAGATGCATATATAAGAATATCCCCATCATTCAGGGACACCCTTCGGATATGATATAAATTTCGAAGTACTAAAGCATCCGGTACTTTAGATGGGGTTTGTTAGGCCCAATAGATCTATCTTTAGGATTCGCGTCAATTAGGGTGTCTGTTCCCTAATTCCTAGATTACCAGACTTAATAAAAAGGGGCATATTCGATTTCGATAATTCAACCATAGAATGTAGTTTCACGTACTTGTGTCTATTTTGTAAATCATTTATAAAACCTGCATGTATTCTCATCCCAAAAATATTAGATTTTAAAAGTGGGACTATAACTCACTTTCACAGATTTTTACTTCGTCGGAAAGTAAGACTTGGCCACTGGTTGATTCACGAACCTATAACAATATATACATATATATCAAAGTGTGTTCAAAATATATTTACAACACTTTTAATATATTTTGATGTTTTAAGTTTATTAAGTCAGCTGTCCTCGTTAGTAACCTACAACTAGTTGTCCATAGTTAGATGTACAGAAATAAATCGATAAATATTATCTTGAATCAATCCACGACCCAGTGTATACGTATCTCAGTATTGATCACAACTCAAACTATATATATTTTGGAATCAACCTCAACCCTGTATAGCTAACTCCAACATTCACATATAGAGTGTCTATGGTTGTTCCGAAATATATATAGATGTGTCGACATGATAGGTCGAAACATTGTATACGTGTCTATGGTATCTCAAGATTACATAATATACAATACAAGTTGATTAAGTTATGGTTGGAATAGATTTGTTACCAATTTTCACGTAGCTAAAATGAGAAAAATTATCCAATCTTGTTTTACCCATAACTTTTTCATTTTAAATCCGTTTTGAGTGAATCAAATTGCTATGGTTTCATATTGAACTCTATTTTATGAATCTAAACAGAAAAAGTATAGGTTTATAGTCGTAAAAATAAGTTACAAGTCGTTTTTGTAAAGGTAGTCATTTCAGTCGAAAGAACGACGTCTAGATGACCATTTTAGAAAACATACTTCCACTTTGAGTTTAACCATAATTTTTGGATATAGTTTCATGTTCATAATAAAAATAATTTTCTCAGAATAACAACTTTTAAATCAAAGTTTATCATAGTTTTTAATTAACTAACCCAAAACAGCCCGCGGTGTTACTACGACAGCGTAAATCCGATTTTACGGTGTTTTTCGTGTTTCCAGGTTTTAAATCATTAAGTTAGCATATCATATAGATATATAACATGTGTTTAGTTGATTTTAAAAGTCAAGTTAGAAGGATTAACTTTTGTTTGCGAACAAGTTTAGAATTAACTAAACTATGTTCTAGTGATTACAAGTTTAAACCTTCGAATAAGATAGCTTTATATGTATGAATCGAATGATGTTATGAACATCATTACTACCTTAAGTTCCTTGGATAAACCTACTGTAAAAGAGAAAAATGGATCTAGCTTCAACGGATCCTTGGATGGCTCGAAGTTCTTGAAGCAGAATCATGACACGAAAACAAGTTCAAGTAAGATCATCACTTGAAATAAGATTGTTATAGTTATAGAAATTGAACCAAAGTTTGAATATGATTATTACCTTATATTAGAATGATAACCTACTGTAAGAAATAAAGATTTCTTGAGGTTGGATGATCACCTTACAAGATTGGAAGTGAGCTAGCAAACTTGAAAGTATTCTTGATTTTATGTAACTAGAACTTGTAGAATTTATGAAGAACACTTAGAACTTGAAGATAGAACTTGAGAGAGATCAATTAGATGAAGAAATTGAAGAATGAAAGTGTTTGTAGGTGTTTTTGGTCGTTGGTGTATGGATTAGATATAAAGGATATGTAATTTTATTTTCATGTAAATAAGTCATGAATGATTACTCATATTTTTGTAATTTTATGAGATATTTCATGCTAGTTGCCAAATTATGGTTCCCACATGTGTTAGGTGACTCACATGGGCTGCTAAGAGCTGATCATTGGAGTGTATATACCAATAGTACATACATCTAAAAGCTGTGTATTGTACGAGTACGAATACGGGTGCATACGAGTAGAATTGTTGATGAAACTGAACGAGGATGTAATTGTAAGCATTTTTGTTAAGTAGAAGTATTTTGATAAGTGTATTGAAGTCTTTCAAAAGTGTATAAATACATATTAAAACACTACATGTATATACATTTTAACTGAGTCGTTAAGTCATCGTTAGTCGTTACATGTAAGTGTTGTTTTGAAACCTTTAGGTTAACGATCTTGTTAAATGTTGTTAACCCAATGTTTATAATATCAAATGAGATTTTAAATTATTATATTATCATGATATTATCATGCATGAATATCTCTTAATATGATATATATACATTAAATGTCTTTACAACGATAATCGTTACATATATGTCTCGTTTAAAAATCATTAAGTTAGTAGTCTTGTTTTTACATATGTAGTTCATTGTTAATATACTTAATGATATGTTTACTTATCATATTATCATGTTAAAAATATATATATCCATATATATGTCATCATATAGTTTTTACAAGTTTTAACGTTCGTGAATCACCGGTCAACTTGGGTGGTCAATTGTCTATATGAAACATATTTCAATTAATCAAGTCTTAACAAGTTTGATTGCTTAACATGTTGGAAACATTTAATCATGTAAAAATCAATCTCAATTAATATATATAAACATGGAAAAGTTCGGGTCACTACAGTACCTACCCGTTAAATAAATTTCGTCCCGAAATTTTAAGCTGTTGAAGGTGTTGACGAATCTTCTGGAAATAGATGCGGGTATTTCTACTTCATCTGATCTTCACGCTCCCAGGTGAACTCGGGTCCTCTACGAGCATTCCATCGAACCTTAACAATTGGTATCTTGTTTTGCTTAAGTCTTTTAACCTCACGATCCATTATTTCGACGGGTTCTTCGATGAATTGGAGTTTTTCGTTGATTTGGATTTCATCTAACGGAATAGTGATATCTTCTTTAGCAAAACATTTCTTCAACTTCGAGACGTGGAAAGTGTTATGTACAGCCGCGAGTTGTTGAGGTAACTCAAGTCGGTAAGCTACTGGTCCGACACGATCAATAATCTTGAATGGTCCAATATACCTTGGATTTAATTTCCCTCGTTTACCAAATCGAACAACGCCTTTCCAAGGTGCAACTTTAAGCATGACCATCTCTCCAATTTCAAATTCTATATCTTTTCTTTTAATGTCAGCGTAGCTCTTTTGTCGACTTTGGGCGGTTTTCAACCGTTGTTGAATTCGGATGATCTTCTCGGTAGTTTCTTGTATAATCTCCGGACCCGTAATCTGTCTATCCCCCACTTCACTCCAACAAATCGGAGACCTGCACTTTCTACCATAAAGTGCTTCAAACGGCGCCATCTCAATGCTTGAATGGTAGCTGTTGTTGTAGGAAAATTCTGCTAACGGTAGATGTCGATCCCAACTGTTTTCGAAATCAGTAACACATGCTCGTAGCATGTCTTCAAGCGTTTGTATCGTCCTTTCGCTCTGCCCATCAGTTTGTGGATGATAGGCAGTACTCATGTCTAGACGAGTTCCTAATGCTTGCTGTAATGTCTGCCAGAATCTTGAAATAAATCTGCCATCCCTATCAGAGATAATAGAGATTGGTATTCCATGTCTGGAGACGACTTCCTTCAAATACAGTCGTGCTAACTTCTCCATCTTGTCATCTTCTCTTATTGGCAGGAAGTGTGCTGATTTGGTGAGACGATCAACTATTACCCAAATAGTATCAAAACCACTTGCAGTCCTTGGCAATTTAGTGATGAAATCCATGGTAATGTTTTCCCATTTCCATTCCGGGATTTCGGGTTGTTGAAGTAGACCTGATGGTTTCTGATGCTCAGCTTTTACCTTAGAACACGTCAAACATTCTCCTACGTATTTAGCAACATCGGCTTTTATACCCGGCCATCAAAAATATTTCTTGAGATCCTTGTACATCTTCCCCGTTCCAGGATGTATTGAGTATCTGGTTTTATGAGCTTCTCTAAGCACCATTTCTCTCATATCTCCAAATTTTGGTACCCAAATCCTTTCAGCCCTATACCTGGTTCCTTCTTCCCGAATATTAAGATGCTTCTCCGATCCTTTGGGTATTTCATCCTTTAAATTTTCCTCTTTTAAAACTCCTTGTTGCGCCTCCTTTATTTGAGTAGTAAGGTTATTATGAATCATTATATCCATAGATTTTACTCGAATGGGTTCTCTGTCCTTCCTGCTCAAGGCATCGGCTACCACAATTGCCTTCCCCGGGTGGTAACGAATCTCAAAGTCGTAATCATTCAACAATTCAATCCACCTACGCTGCCTCATATTCAGTTGTTTCTGATTAAATATGTGTTGAAGACTTTTGTGGTCGGTATATATAATACTCTTGACCCCATATAAGTAGTGCCTCCAAGTCTTTAATGCAAAAACAACCGCGCCTAATTCCAAATCATGCGTCGTATAATTTTGTTCGTGAATCTTCAATTGTCTAGACGCATAAGCAATCACCTTTGTTCGTTGCATTAATACACAACCGAGACCTTGATTTGATGCGTCACAATAAATCACAAAATCATCATTCCCTTCAGGCAATGACAATATAGGTGCCGTAGTTAGCTTTTTCTTCAATAACTGAAACGCTTTCTCTTGTTCATCATTCCATTCAAATTTCTTCCCTTTATGCGTTAATGCAGTCAAGGGTTTTGCTATTCTGGAAAAGTCTTGGATGAACCTTCTGTAGTAACCAGCTAGTCCTAAAAACTGGCGTATGTGTTTCGGAGTTTTCGGGGTTTCCCACTTTTTAACAGTTTCTATCTTTGCCGGATCCACCTTAATACCTTCTTTGTTCACTATGTGACCGAGGAATTGAACTTCTTCCAACCAAAATGCACACTTTGAAAACTTAGCGTACAATTCTTCCTTCCTCAATACTTCTAACACCTTTCTCAAATGTTCACCGTGTTCTTGGTCATTCTTTGAGTAAATAAGTATGTCATCAATAAAAACAATGACAAACTTGTCAAGGTATGGTCCACACACTCAGTTCATAAGGTCCATGAACACAGCTGGTGCATTAGTTAAACCAAACGGCATGACCATAAACTCATAATGACCGTAACGTGTTCTGAAAGCAGTCTTTGGAATATCATCTTCTTTCACCCGCATTTGATGATACCCGTAACGTAAGTCAATCTTTGAATAAACAGACGAGCCTTGTAGTTGATCAAATAAGTCGTCGATTCTCGGTAGTGGGTAGCGGTTCTTGATGGTAAGTTTGTTCAACTCTCGGTAGTCGATACACAACCTGAATGTACCATCTTTCTTCTTGACAAACAAAACAGGAGCTCCCCACGGTGATGTGCTTGGTCGAATGAAACCACGCTCTAAAAGTTCTTGTAATTAGCTTTGCAGTTCTTTTATCTCGCTGGGTGCGAGTCTGTAAGGAGCACGAGCTATTGGTGCATCTCCTGGTACAAGATCTATTTGAAATTCAACGGATCGATGTGGGGGTAATCCCGGTAATTCTTTCGAAAATACATCGGGAAATTCTTTTGCAATGGGAACATCATTGATGCTCTTTTCTTCAGTTTGTACTTTCTCGACGTGTGCTAGAACAGCATAGCAACCTTTTCTTATTAGTTTTTGTGCCTTCAAATTACTAATAAGATGTAGCTTCGTGTTGCCCTTTTCTCCGTACACCATTAAGGGTTTTCCTTTTTCTCGTATAATGCGAATTGCATTTTTGTAATAAACGATCTCTGTTTTCACTTCTTTCAACCAGTCCATACCGATTATCACATCAAAACTCCCTAACTCTACTGGTATCAAATCAATCTTAAATGTTTCGCTAACCAGTTTAATTTCTCGATTCCGACATATATTATCTGCTGAAATTAATTTACCATTTGCTAATTCGAGTAAAAATTTACTATCCAAAGGCGTCAATGGACAACTTAATTTAGCACAAAAATCTCTACTCATATAGCTTCTATCCGCTCCCGAATCAAATAAAACGTAAGCAGATTTATTGTCAATAAGAAACGTACCCGTAACAAGCTTCGGGTCTTCCTGTGCCTCTGCCGCATTAATATTGAAAACTCTTCCGCGGCCTTGTCCATTCGTGTTCTCCTGGTTCGGGCAATTTCTAATAATGTGGCTCGGTTTTCCATATTTATAACAAACTACATTGGCATAACTTGCTCCGACACTACTTGCTCCGCCATTACTCGTTCCGACACCATTTGTTCCTTTCGTTCTATTAACCCCTGGTCCGTAGACCTCACACTTCGCCGCACTATGACTATTTCTTTTACACTTGTTGAAAAATTTGGTGCAGAACCCCGAGTGATACTTTTCACACCTTTGGCATAGCTGCTTCTGATTGTTGTTGTTGTTGCGGTTATTATTGTTGTTGGGATGATTGTTGTAGTTGCTGTTGTTGTTGTTGTTGTTGTTGTTGTTGTTGTTGTTGTTGTTGTTGTTGTTGTTGGGCCGTTTGTTGTAGTTGTGATTGATGTTGCGATTGTTGGGATAATTGTTGCAATTGCTGTTGTTGTTGTATTGGTGATTCTTATCACCGTTTTCCTCCCACTTTCTTTTGACTTGCTTCACATTGGCCTCTTCAGCAGTCTGTTCTTTAATTCTTTCTTCAATCTGGTTCACTAGTTTGTGAGCCATTCTACATGCCTGTTGTATGGAGGCGGGCTCGTGTGAACTTACATTTTCTTGGATTCTTTCCGGTAATCCTTTCACAAACGCGTCAATCTTCTCTTCCTCATCTTCGAATGCTCCCGGACACAATAGGCACAATTCTGTGAATCGTCTTTCGTACGTGGTAATATCAAATCCTTGGGTTCGTAACCCTCTAAGTTCTGTCTTGAGCTTATTGACCTCGGTTCTGGGACGGTACTTCTCGTTCATCAAGTGCTTGAATGCTGACCACGGTAGTGCGTACGCATCGTCTTGTCCCACTTGCTCTAGATAGGTATTCCACCATGTTAACGCAGAACCTGTGAAGGTCTGCGTAGCGTACTTCACTTTGTCCTCTTCAGTACACTTACTTATGGCAAACACCGATTCGACCTTCTCGGTCCACCGTTTGAATCCGATCGGTCCTTCAGTTCCATCAAATTCCAAAGGTTTGCAGGCAGTGAATTCTTTGTAGGTGCATCCTACACGATTTCCTGTACTGCTAGATCCAAGGTTATTGTTGGTATGTAGCGCAGCCTGTACTGCGGCTATGTTTGAAGCTAGAAAAGTACGGAATTCCTCTTCATTCATATTCACGGTGTGTCGAGTAGTCGGTGCCATTTCCTTCAAAATAGTCAAATGGAACAAGTTAATCATACAGAATATTAAGAGTAGTTAATAGTATTTCGTAGCATAATATGAACTCATTTATAAAAGCTTTTTCTTCATATTAGCGTTTTATAAGTTTAAATTCGGGTAGTACCTACCCGTTAAGTTCATACTTAGTAGCTAATATACAATTCAACTACTACAATTCTATATGAAAAACTGATTATAATAATATTTCGCGTTCAAACTTTTACACAATATTTTACAAACTTACAATACCGCTTATTTTACATATAGCATGAAATATAGCACACAATAAATTTGATACAAGATGGTTGTGAAGATAATTCTAGCTAGTACACAAGTCGTTC
This sequence comes from Rutidosis leptorrhynchoides, assembly GCF_046630445.1. NCBI lineage: Eukaryota > Viridiplantae > Streptophyta > Magnoliopsida > Asterales > Asteraceae > Rutidosis > Rutidosis leptorrhynchoides. Next base: position 545,944,678 of record NC_092336.1, on the reverse strand, counting down.
AGCAAAGGCAATAAAGACACGTAATTCATACGTCCAGAAACAAGTCATGCATTCTGGTTTTACTAGGATTACTTCCCATCCTTGGTCTTGTGGAACATAACCGTTATGGCCGTTGATAAGACAACGTGTTGTAACGTCGTCAAAGGGACGAGGGTTACGTAATGTCCAACAGTCCCGTAACAATCTAAAAACCTCATTTCTTACCCCAATTACCGACTCCGTCACTTGTGGGAACGTTTTGTTTAATAGTTGTAGCCCGATGTTCTTGTTCTCACTTTGGTGAGAAGCGAACATTACTAATCCGTAAGCATAACATGCTTCTTTCTGTTGCATGTTAGCCGCTTTTTGTAAATCACGAAGTCCAATATTCGGATATATTGAGTCAAAATAATTTCTTAACCCATTGCGTAAAATAGCATTTGGGTTCCCCGCAATATATGCGTCAAAGTAAACACATCGTAACTTATGGATTTCCCAATGTGATATCCCCCATCTTTCGAACGAAAGCCTTTTATAAACCAAGGCATTCTTGGAACGTTCTTCGAATGTCTTACAAACTGATCTCGCCTTAAATAGTTGTGCCGAAGAATTCTGACCGACTCTAGACAAGATTTCATCAATCATGTCTCCGGGTAGGTCTCTTAAAATATTGGGTTGTCTATCCATTTTGTGTTTTTATACTGTAAAATAGACAAGAGTTAGATTCATAAAAAAAATACTTATTAATACAAGCAATTTTTACATATATCATAAAGCATAAGCACACTATATTACATATATTACACCACACGAATACAACTATCTTATTCCGACTCGCTTGTTTCTTCTTCTTCGGTTTTGGTTCGTTTTGCCAAGTTTCTAGGGATATATGATGTTCCCCTAATACGAGCCGTCGTTTTCCACATTGGTTTAGAAAAACCTGGTGGTTTAGAGGTTCCCGGGTCATTGTTACAACTTAAGGACTTCGGGGGTTGACGATACATATAAAGTTCATCGGGGTTGGAATTAGATTTCTCTATTTTTTTGCCCTTTCCCTTATTATTTTCTTTTGCCTTTTTAAATTCAGTTGGGGTAATTTCTATAACATCATCGGAATTCTCGTCGGAATCCGATTCATCGGAGAATTGGTAATCCTCCCAATATTTTGCTTCCTTGGCGGAAACACCATTGACCATAATTAACCTTGGTCGGTTGGTTGAGGATTTTCTTTTACTTAACCGTTTTATTATTTCCCCCACCGGTTCTATTTCTTCATCCGGTTCCGATTCTTCTTCCGGTTCCGATTCTTCTTCCGGTTCCGACTCTTCTTCAGGTTCCTCTTCGGGAACTTGTGAATCAGTCCACGAATCATTCCAATTTACATTTGACTCTTCATTATTATTAGGTGAGTCAATGGGACTTGTTTTAGAGGTAGACATCTATCACATAATATCAAACGCGTTAAGAGATTAATATATCACATAATATTCACATGTTAAAAATATATAGTTTCAAACAAAATTTGTTAAGCAATCATTTTTCAAGTAAACACGGTCGAAGTCCAGACTCACTAATGCATCCTAACAAACTCGATAAGACACACTAATGCAAAATTCTGGTTCTCTAAGACCAACGCTCGGATACCAACTGAAATGTCCCGTTCTTATTGATTAAAAACGTTCCATATTAATTGATGTCGTTGCGAGGTTTTGACCTCTATATGAGACGTTTTTCAAAGACTGCATTCATTTTAAAACAAACCATAGCCTTTATTTCATCAATAAAGGTTTAAAAAGCTTTACGTAGATTATCAAATAATGATAATCTAAAATATCCTGTTTACACACGACCATTACATAATGGTTTACAATACAAATATGTTACAACAAAATAAGTTTCTTGAATGCAGTTTTTACACAATATCATACAAGCATGGACTCCAAATCTCGTCCTTATTTAAGTATGCGATAGCGGAAGCTCTTAATAATCACCTGAGAATAAACATGCTTAAAACGTCAACAAAAATGTTGGTGAGTTATAGGTTTAACCTATATATATCAAATCATAATAATAGACCACAAGATTTCATATTTCAATACACATCCCATACATAGAGATAAAAATCATTCATATGGTGAATACCTGGTAACTGACATTAACAAGATGCATATATAAGAATATCCCCATCATTCAGGGACACCCTTCGGATATGATATAAATTTCGAAGTACTAAAGCATCCGGTACTTTGGATGGGGTTTGTTAGGGCCAATAGATCTATCTTTAGGATTCGCGTCAATTAGGGTGTCTGTTCCCTAATTCCTAGATTACCAGACTTAATAAAAAGGGGCATATTCGATTTCGATAATTCAACCATAGAATGTAGTTTCACGTACTTGTGTCTATTTTGTAAATCATTTATAAAACCTGCATGTATTCTCATCCCAAAAATATTAGATTTTAAAAGTGGGACTATAACTCACTTTCACAGATTTTTACTTCGTCTGGAAGTAAGACTTGGCCACTGGTTGATTCACGAACCTATAACAATATATACATATATATCAAAGTATGTTCAAAATATATTTACAACACTTTTAATATATTTTGATGTTTTAAGTTTATTAAGTCAGCTGTCCTCGTTAGTAACCTACAACTAGTTGTCCATAGTTAGATGTACATAAATAAATCGATAAATATTATCTTGAATCAATCCACGACCCAGTGTATACGTATCTCAGTATTGATCACAACTCAAACTATATATATTTTGGAATCAACCTCAACCCTGTATAGCTAACTCCAACATTCACATATAGAGTGTCTATGGTTGTTCCGAAATATATATAGATGTGTCGACATGATAGGTCGAAACATTGTATACGTGTCTATGGTATCTCAAGATTACATAATATACAATACAAGTTGATTAAGTTATGGTTGGAATAGATTTGTTACCAATTTTCACGTAGCTAAAATGAGAAAAATTATCCAATCTTGTTTTACCCATAACTTCTTCATTTTAAATCCGTTTTGAGTGAATCAAATTGCTATGGTTTCATATTGAATTCTATTTTATGAATCTAAACAGAAAAAGTATTGGTTTATAGTCGGAAAAATAAGTTACAAGTCGTTTTTGTAAAGGTAGTCATTTCAGTCGAAAGAACGACGTCTAGATGACCATTTTAGAAAGAGATTATTAAACTGCTAGATGCAGGTCTAATTTATCCAATCTCTGATAGTCCATGGGTAAGGCCAGTTCAATGCGTGCCTAAGAAAGGTGGCATGACTGTCATTACAAATGAGAAAAATGAGCTTATTCCTACTAGGACTGTAACAGGATGGCGTGTATGTATTGATTATAGAAAATTAAATGACGCCACCAGAAAAGATCACTTTCCCTTACCTTTCATAGATCAAATGTTGGAAAGATTAGCCGGAAATAGTTACTATTGTTTTCTAGATGGATTTTCCGGATATTTTCAAATTCCAATAGCACCCGAGGACCAAGAGAAAACCACATTCACGTGCCCTTATGGTACTTTTGCTTACAAACGCATGCCATTTGGACTTTGCAACGCCCCTGCAACCTTTCAAAGGTGTATGATGGCAATTTTTCACGACATGATAGAAGAATGCATTGAAGTTTTCATGGATGACTTTTCAGCCTTCGGTGATACATTTGAATCATGTCTAGTTAATCTGGAACGAATGCTTCTTAGATGCGAACAATCAAATCTAGTACTTAATTGGGAGAAATGCCATTTCATGGTTAAAGAAGGCATCGTTCTTGGACAAAAAATTTCAAAAGAAGGAATTGAAGTGGATAGAGCTAAAGTAGATGTAATTGCTAAACTTCCACATCCCACCAATGTTAGAGGAATTAGGAGTTTTCTAGGGCATGCCGGTTTTTACCGACGTTTCATAAAAGATTTTTCTAAAATTGCCACTCCTATGAATAAACTCCTAGAAAAGGATGCTCCATTCATCTTTTCAGATGAGTGTATCAAATCTTTTAATATTCTTAAAGAAAAACTTACTAATGCGCCGATCATGATAACACCAAATTGGAATCTACCATTTGAACTAATGTGCGATGCAAGTGATTTTGCAATGGGAGCCGTTTTAGGACAAAGGATTGAAAAACGATTTCAACCTATATATTATGCTAGTAAGACGTTACAAGGAGCACAAACAAACTATACAACTACTGAAAAAGAACTCCTTGATATTGTCTTTGCTTTTGATAAATTTCGATCATATCTCGTTCTAGCAAAAACGGTGGTCTATACCGACCATTCTGCTCTTAGATACCTATTTTCAAAACAAGATGCTAAACCAAGATTAATCCGTTGGATCTTACTCTTACAAGAGTTTGATATTGAAATCCGAGATAAAAGAGGAGCAGAAAATCTCGCTGCTGATCATCTTTCTCGTCTTGAAAATCCCGAATTAGAAGTTCTGAATGAATCGGCCATACAAGACAACTTTCCTGATGAATATCTATTGAAAATAGATTATAAAGAAATTCCATGGTTTGTAGACTATGCAAACTACTTAGTTTGTGGATTCCTTGAAAAAGGATTATCGTACCAAAGACGAAAGAAATTCTTCAGTGATATAAAACACTATTTCTGGGAAGATCCACATCTGTTTAAAAGTTGTCTCGATGGAATAATACGCCGATGTGTATTTGGAGATGAAGCTAGTAAAATATTAAACCATTGTCACACAGGACCAACAGGAGGGCATTATGGGCCTCAACTAACAGCAAGAAAAGTTTATGATGCTGGATTCTATTGGCCTACAATTTACAAAGATGCACACCTTCTTTGCAAATCCTGTGATGCATGTCAAAGAGCCGGAAAAATAAGTCAACGTGATGAAATGCCACAAAATGTCATCCAAGTATGTGAAGTATTTGACATTTGGGGTATTGACTTTATGGGTCCATTTTCAAAATCTCATAATAATCTATATATACTCGTAGCCATTGATTATGTATCTAAATGGGCGGAAGCACAAGCTCTCCCAACTAATGATGCACGAGTTGTAATCAACTTTTTAAAACGTCTTTTTGCAAGGTTTGGAACACCGAAAGCTTTGATAAGTGATCGGGGTACTCCGTTCTGTAATAATCAACTTGAGAAAGTTCTTAAAAGATATGGAGTAACTCATAAAATCTCCACCGCATATCATCCACAAACAAGTGGACAAGTTGAAAATACCAACCGAGCTTTAAAACGTATTCTATAGAAAACCGTAGGATCAAATCCGAAGGAATGGTCCATTAAATTGGAGGATGCACTCTGGGCTTTTAGAACAGCCTACAAAACTCCAATTGGAACCACACCTTTTAGACTTGTTTATGGAAAAGCATGTCATCTTCCAGTAGAAATTGAACACAAAGCATTTTGGGCTTTGAAAACATGTAATCTTGATTTACATGAAGCTGGACGTCTACGATTAAGTCAACTAAACGAATTAGAAGAATTAAGACATGAAGCATACGAAAATTCGTTAATCTATAAGGAAAGAACGAAGAAATGGCATGATAAAAGAATCAGAAGTTCAAAAGAATTTAAAGAAGGAGACAGAGTTCTTCTTTTCAATTCACGATTCAAGCTATTTCCTGGAAAATTGAAATCAAGATGGTCTGGACCATTCATAGTCAAAAGAGTTTTCCCATACGGAACGATAGAATTAATAAATTCAAATGGGATTGAATTTAAAGTTAATGGTCACAGAGTTAAACATTACATACATGGTCCGATGGAAGTCGACAACGAAGTTAATCACAATTTCGACACCACAGCTAACTAAGTGTGGGGAGAATCAAGTCTTTAAAGGATAATATGTATTTCTGTTAGAGTTAGATTGTCTGTTTTCGTGTAGTTCTCGAAAATGGAACCCGAATGGTCTTTCCCTAGCAGACCCTAAAGAACTAGTCTTCTCCCCCCATTCTGAATTTTTATTTTTTTTTAGGTTTTTACGAAATGAAGACTGCCTGTGAACTAAACCATGGTCTAATGCTACACGCTTTGATCACTAAACGTAATAATGACATACTACCGAGTGAATTAGTATCAGTAATCAGAGAAAGAATGGACGGAGTTAGAAAAGAATCCAGATGCGAAGATAATAAATTACAATTTGGTAAAGGAAAATCAAAATCCGCAGCGAAAAGAAGAGCACGACACCTAGAAAGATGTCACAAATGCGGAAAATGGTCACATGGAGGTAAATGTTCAAATAATCAAACCTATTCAAATACCGAATTTGTTACTTTATGCAGAGACGGACCGTTCATATGTTTAGAAGAAAAGACACTGAATGCTCGAGGTTACACCTATGTAGCCATGGAAAATCAATTAAACCGACTATCTTATGAATGGGATAGATCATATAACTAAAAAATCTATTTCACAGGTATGTCTGTACAGTTTTTATTTTTATTTTTATTTTTAACCTTTTGATAATAAACGCTAATTTATTCGCTATAAAGTATTAAATTGGTATTGAATAAAATTAGGTTTGGCGACCGAAGTTATTGATATCATTCAAAAATTTATTACATCACTGCGAAATTTAACGTTTATTCTTAAGGTATAAATATCTTTAATCAATCAACCCAAAATATTTCAAAAATTCGTCATGAGTTAAATTAGGTCTTGAAACCGAAATTACTTTACCGAAAAGAGGGGCGCATATTTTTGATAATATTTGATTGATTAAAGTGGGATAAAAAGCCAAAAAGATTTTTAATTTTATTTTTACCATGTTTTTAAAATTAATATTTAAATCTTAAATTAATATTGTAAACTTTGTAAAAACAATATTTTTAAAATTGTATATATTTGAATTTTTAAATTAAGTTTGGTGTGAATTTTTAATTTTTAAAATATGAATTTTTAATTTTATGCATTTCAAATTTTAAGTTTGGTGTGAATTTTTAATATTAATTTTGAATTTTATATTTAAGTTGTGTGAATTTAAAAACAAAAATTTACTTTATCTCATTAAGTTAAAAATAGGATTTTTAAAATTCTTCGTAAGTTGAAGACTAGGTCTTTGAACCGAAATTGCTTTACCCGAAGAAGGGACGAGAACTTTTATTATCATTATTTTTAATCTTATTGAATTAAAGTATGCCAAAAACATTAAAAAAACCCAAAAATCTTTACTTTTAAAAAAAAACCGCGCTTTGATTTGACAAATTTTAAAATTTTGTCGAGGGACAGACTAGGACAACGATCCGAAATGCCCTCGCTCCTAAAGGAAAACAAAATTTTTAAAATTTAATTAATTATAAGTTTTATAAAGCATAAGGTTTTATATAAAAAAAAAAAAAGCTGAAAACACTGTAGCCGACACCCCATGCGATCGCATGGGGTTTGCACTTGGAACCCATGCGATCGCATGGGGACCAAATGCAGGTCAGAAACAAATAACAGCAGCGGGTCTGTTCTTCACCACAACACACACATTCACGAACCAACTCCAAAAATTCACCAATTTTCGCCATTTTTCCACCGTAATTCGTCATTTTTCTTGCTCTAATCATGCCTAGATTCTCATTCTTCAGCAAATTGGTAAAAATTACACCCCTAAACTCTATAAATTCCTAGTTTTTGTGATAATTACCAATTTTTTACCTAATGCAATTTTGTTAATTTCTAGTATAATTAGTGTTAAATTGTTAGTATTTTATGCATGTATAACCTAGATTGATGCTATTTAACATGATTTGAAGCCAAAAACTTCAAAATTTTTAGAAATCTGGGGTTTGTGTTCTTGGGCAATTTGGGGCTTTTTGATATAAACAGATTATGGCCGATTTTTGTCATGAATTATTACTAAATTGAGTAGTGTAACATGTTTAGATAGTTAAATGATCCAAACAATGATCCTAAACATGATTTTTGGAGATTAAAGTGGACTTTTTAAGTCCAAAATTCATGAACTTGATTAATTTGATATATTTGCCATTTGAGACTTGTTTAATTATCAGTAATGACTATTTTGACATGTTATTTGAGTTAAATGCTTATGAATTTTGTATACATTTTCATATGTGCTTATTTGAAAAATGTAGAATTGTGAAAAATTGTGAAAATGTGTATAAGTTTAGTTTTGATTTAACATGTTATAGTGATTGTTTTAAGTTGTTATTTTGCTAACACTAATGCATATTTGGATGCACAAATTTTGTGTTTAATGTGTTTTACAGAGAGCCGATACTGGAGGTTCAGGAGCATCATCATCTAGACGACCAGCACCAGCACCAGAACCAGAACCAGAAATGCAACACGAACAAGAACCACAACAGGAACAACAACAGCATGATCAGCACATACCTTATTATGATCCTGTACAGTTTGTTGATGAATTCATAGTATTCCCAATGAGGCCGCCAGTAGAATTCCCAATGATTCCTGAGCACACTCTACATCCTAATCTGAGATTTGATAGAAGATGGAGAGATTACGAGACATATCAAAGGAACAAATTCAAATTGGTAACAAAAAATGTAGAGGTGCCAAGTGTAATTGATTGGGCCCCTTTGGAAACGGTCCATCTAGCTGACCGTGTTAGACAGCTTTTAGTTCAAAGGTATGACAGTTCTTCTTTTACAGATTGGGAACGTCTTTTCACCATTCGTAGACCTGTATATAAGGAATGGTGTGTTGAGTTGATGAGTACTGTATCACTTGATACAAATATAGTTAGAATAGATGATAGAAGATTTCTTAGGTTTATCCTTGGCGGTAGGATGTACAGAATGTCCATGCTGGACATGGCTAGGGCCTTACAGATATATACTTCTGGTGAGTTGCTATTACCCGATTGTACAAACTTGATTCATTATGGTGAACGGGTAGATAGTAACTTTGACGCTGACGCCATTTGGAGGCGTATGTCACATTTTGATGTTTTTACACGAGCAGGAGGACACTCCTATACACATATTGACAGAGCCGAGCTTCGTATTATTCATAGATTTTTGGCTAACTCGATTACACAAAGAGGTCATAATAAAGAAAAAATTACCTTATATGATTTATTCTACCTAAAGTGTATTCGGGATCCTAGAAGCTTTGTCAATATCCCTTACTGTGTTGCTTTTTATTTATCTAAAATGGTAGAGGGAATGCAGGACGGGAGTATAATAGGAGGAGGTATTTTTGTTACTCTCATTGGAGAGTATTTAGGTGTTGATAGGAACCAAGGGGGTCCATTACAGATTTGTAGAGAACAGGTTGAGCCCTTAGGATTGAAAGTTTATGTGGGTGCTAAGGTATTGAAAAGTAGACGTAACCAGGCAGTACCCTATGAGGGATCTCATCCTCAGGTAGAGAGAGGCTCAGAAGAGGAAATGGAGGAGGCGGAAGACATTAGGGATGTCTTTCGAGATGCTATTCTTGACGTCCACGTTCGTATAGATGAGGAAGCAATGACGAACACGGCCAGACATAGTATGTATGAGCAGTGGAACTCCGAGCGAGTATACGAGGATTATAGGCGACGCCAACACGATAGCTGGTTAGTTCATCAGCACCAAATCATGAGCCAGCTATCATATCAGGTACCAAATAACTATGTACCTACTCGACCTGCTCATTTTCCGCCACATAGCCCCGATATCCGACCACCCTTTCACCGGTATGACTATAACCAAGCCTATCAGAACACCTATAACCAACAATGGAACCCACCCGATGAGATGAACTGGAACCCCTATCCAGACTGATTTAGTTCCATTTGGTTATTTTTATGATTATTATGTTTTTATCTTTTGACTTTTTCATGTTTAAACTTATGTTATTGGATAAATTTGTGTAATTTTTATTATTTTATTATTATTGTGTACTAATATTTCATATTTACAATTTGAAAGTGGGATATTAAGTCCCATTTCAAATTGCCATGCATGATTATACTTGTATGTATGTATATTGTCGATTGTTCAAAACAGGGTAAAACAGCGCATTTTCAAAGACTGGCATTAAGTTCAGCAAAAGCTACTAATTTTGACGACAAGATGACAAATAAATGTGATGTAACAACAGACGAAATGAACAAATGCTATGCACCATTTATCATTCAGCAAACAAACGCCAATATATTTGGAAACTTTGGTAAAATTTAATCATTTCTACGCTAATCACCCTCAATAATTTAAATTGTACTGATTTCTTGCAAATGAGGGCATTGCAAGATCTTAAGTGTGGGAAGGGGTTAAATTCTTTCGGATTTTTAAAATTTTTATCTTTATACACTTGGTTACCATTAAAAATACTAGTAACGTAGTAGTTGTATTAGAATCTAGTGCTCTCTGATAATAAAGAACAGCCCTAGTCTTATATACTGACTACCCAATTCTAGTAAAATTTTTCAAAATTTTCAATTAAATGAACTCAAAATCATGTTTATACATATTTATGAACGATAAAACTAGGTGTTAACACCGAAATTATCGTAACCTCGGAAAGGACATAAATTGAGAAACAAACCAAAATGTTGAAATTCATTTAAAATGGAATAGAGGACGATAAAAAGGAAAATAAAAGCCAAGTGTGGGAAAATTTACCAAGTTATCTTAAACATATGTCACATATATCTGTAACAAATAACTGAAAATACTTTTGCTTTGGACTAAACTAAACCATTTTACCCGATGAAAGAAAAGAAGAGATGGATCTACACGATGAATCAATTCCATCATTAAAAGGAAGTAAAGTCTTCCGAAAAAGACACGCGCTTCTTGATTTAGGTCAAGAAGTTGTCGTCCAGACCAGCTGTAGGTTGACGAAAAATCTCGAAAAGTCATCTCTAAAATCAGCAGGAAATCCACGGACCTCAGCATTAAACAGGGTCGCCAAGTGGTCAGATTTATCCTAACCATGAGAAGGATTTATCTCGTACAATGAGGGGGCACCATGCAAATTAGCTGGATAAGACTAATGAATCAGATCCCCAGAAAGGATAATCTCCTTAAAGATTAAAAATCAGCTTTTAAGACTGATATTACTCAATCCTAGAGATTGACCTTAAAGATTGAGAATTCAAACTCATGGAATTCAATGATATCTAAACTCGAGCGTGAACGAGAAAATATTTTGATCAAAATTACAAACCGATTTGTTTTCTGAAAACCCTATTTTCAATGCGTTCATTACCATTGAATGTAAAATCCTAGGAATTCACCTGGAATTCATTAGGTCACCTGAACCAAATCGGGTGTCAACTGTAAGAACGGTGGTTGCATAGCATGGTCAAAGACAGGACCTTGTGCCAGACCGAAAAATCATAAGGGTGAGCTTTACTATTGCTCCTACCAAGGATAGTAATTGCGTCCGACACGTTATAGACCATAACTAAAAGCATGTCAGGGGACATTGCCTTAACGGTTGCTTGTTCAACGCTTTCCTTTACAACCGGACGGTAGTTTATCGAAAGGTAATATACGGGACAAGTAAACTGGACGTGTTGCTTTCCAAATACAAGGTTAGCAAGTGGGTGACACAAAACCGCAAGTTTTGAGCTAAAATTTTCAAATCTAAAACCCACCAAACCCACAAAAATATTTTGCAAACACCGGTAAAGGGTTATTCCGGAAAACTTATCTAGGGTAAAAGCTAGATTGAATTTCCAAAAGATCAAATATTTTCATAAAGATCCAATTTCCTTAAGGATCTACATTTTCATAGTCATGTGGGACTGTAAACCGCCTTTCAAATGTGCACTTTGCTTTGAAAACCGAAAGTAAATCGGCTATTTGATTGCAAGTGTCGTTGACCTAAACCTGAGGCAACTGTGGATGACACACCCACCTTTAACCATGGTTCTATCATTACTATCATTGTTTATACCACCGTATAGAAATTACTGATGTACAAAGTGTGAAGAATAAAGAAGTGATTCTAGTATTTCAAGACGATATTGCTTGAGGACAAGCAACGCTCAAGTGTGGGAATATTTGATAATGCTAAAAACGAACATATATTTCATAGCATTATTCCTCAAGAAAGACAAGCTTTTAGTTGCAATTGTTCTATTTACAAGTGATATTCGTTTAAATAATAAAAGGTGAAGACAAAAGACAGATTCGACGAATTGAAGACGCAAACGACCAAAAAGCTCAAAAGTACAAAATACAATCAAAGAGGTTCCAATTATTGATAAGAAACGTCTCGAAATTACAAGAGTACAAGATTCAAAACGCAAAGTACAAGATATTAAATTATACGCAAGGACGTTCGAAAATCCGGAACCGGGACCAGAGTCAACTCTCAACGCTCGACGCAACGGACTAAAAATTACAAGTCAACTATGCACATAAATATAATATAATATTTAAATAATTCTTATAATTATTTAATATATTATATTATTTATAAAACCGTCGGCAGAAGAAAACAACCAAAAATGAGCCTCCCCAGCTGGCCATGCGATCGCATGGCCTGGAAGGCATAAATCCATGCGATCGCATGAGCCCCAGTTCCAGCCCACATGCCTATAAAAATCGAGCTTTGGTGCACCAAAAATATCCATCTATCTTTCTCTTCTCTCCATATATACGTAAAATATATATTTATAATTTATATTTTAATTTTAATTTTAATTATAATTCTAATAATAAGGGTATGTTAGCGAATATTGTAAGGGTGTAAGTCGAAATTCTGTCCGTGTAACGCTACGCTATTTTTAATCATTGTAAGTTATGTTCAACCTTTTTACATTAATGTCTCGTAGCTAAGTTATTATTATGCTTATTTAATCCAAAGTAATCATGATGTTGGGCTAATTACTAAAATTGGGTAATTGGGCTTTGTACCATAATTGGGGTTTGGACAAAAGAACGACACTTGTGGAAATTAGACTATGAGCTATTAATGGGCTTTATATTTGTTTAACTAAATGATAGTTTGTTAATGTTAATATAAAGATTTACAATTGGGCGTCCCTATAAATTACCATATACACTCAATCGGACACGATGGGCGGGGTATTTATATGTACGAATAATCGTTCATTTAACCGGATACGGGAATGGATTAATAGCCACTAGAATAATTAAAACAGGGGTGAAATTATGTACAAGGACACTTGGTATAATTGATAACAAAATATTAAAACCTTGGGTTACACTCAGTCGACATCCTGGTGTAATTATTAAACAAAGTATTAAAATCTTGTTACAGTTTAAGTCCCCAATTAGTTGGAATATTTAACTTCGGGTATAAGGATAATTTGACGAGGACACTCGCACTTTATATTTATGACTGATGGACTGTTATGGACAAAAACCAGACGGACATATTAAATAATCCAGGACAAAGGACAATTAACCCATGGGCATAAAACTAAAATCAACACGTCAAACATCATGATTACGGAAGTTTAAATAAGCATAATTCTTTTATTTCATATTTAATTTCCTTTATTTTATATTTAATTGCACTTCTAATTATCACATTTTTATTGTTATTGTATTGCACTTTTAATTATCGTACTTTTTAATTATTGCAAGTTTATTTTATCGCACTTTTATTATTCGCAATTTCATTATCGTTATTTACTTTATGCTTTAATTTAAGTCTTGTATTTATTTTTAATATTTTACATTTGGTTTTAACTGCGACTAAAGTTTTAAAATCGACAAACCGGTCATTAAACGGTAAAAACCCCCCTTTATAATAATAATATTACTTATATATATATATTTGTATTTTTATAAAAGTAAACTAATATAGCGTTAAGCTTTGTTTAAAAAGATTCCCCGTGGAACGAACCGGACTTACTAAAAACTACACTACTGTACGATTATGTACACTGCCTATAAGTGTTGTAGCAAGGTTTAAGTATATCCATTCTATAAATAAATAAATATCTTGTGTAAAATTGTATCGTATTTAATAATATTTTCTGTAAAAATATAAGCTATTTTATATACTACTCTGCTAAAACATCAACGCATAAGCAATTACCTTTGTTCGTTGCATTAATACACAACCGAGGCCTTGCTTTGAGGCATCACAATATATCACAAAATCATCATTCCCTTCAGGCAATGACAATATAGGTGTCGTAGTTAACTTTTTCTTCAACAATTGAAACGCTTTCTCCTGCTCATCCTTCCATTCAAATTTCTTCCCTTTATGCGTTAATGCAGTCAAGGGTTTTGCTATTTTGGAAAAATCTTGGATGAATCTTCTGTAGTAACCATCCAATCCTAAAAATTGACGTATATGCTTCGGAGTTTTCGGGGTTTTCCACTTTTCAACAGTTTCAATCTTTGTTGGATCCACCTGAATACCTTCTTTGTTCACTATGTGACCGAGGAATTGAACTTCTTCCAACCAAAATGCACACTTTGAAAACTTAGCGTACATTTTTTCTTTCCTCAGCAACTCTAGCACTTTTCTCAAATGTTCTTCGTGCTCTTGATCATTTATTGAGTAAATGAGTATGTCATCGATAAAAACAATGACAAACTTGTCAAGGTATGGTCCACACACTTGGTTCATGAGGTCCATGAACACGGCTGGTGCGTTAGTTAAACCAAACGACATAACCATAAACTCGTAATGACCGTATCGCGTCCTGAAAGCAGTCTTTGGAATATCATCCTCCTTTACCCGCATTTGATGATATTCGGAACGTAAATCGATCTTCGAATAAACCGACGAGCCTTGTAGTTGATCAAATAAGTCATCGATTCTCGGTAGTGGGTAACGGTTCTTGATGGTAAGTTTATTCAACTCTCGGTAGTCGATACACAACCTGAATGTACCATCTTTCTTTTTGACAAAAAAAAAAAGGAGCTCCCCATGGTGATGTGCTTGGTCGTATAAAACCACGCTCTAAAAGTTCTTGTAATTGGCTTTGGAGTTCCTTCATTTCACTGGGTGCGAGTCTGTATGGAGCACGAGCTATTGGTGCAGCTCCTGGTACGAGATCTATTTGAAATTCAACAGATCGATGTGGAGGTAGTCCAGGTAATTCTTTCGGAAATACATCGGGAAATTCTTTTGCGACGGGAATATCATTGATGTTCTTTTATTCGAGTTTGACTTCTTCAATGTGTGCTAGAACGGCATAGTAACCTTTTCTTATTAGTTTTTGCTCCTTCAAATTACTAATAAGATTTAGCTTCGCGTTGCTCTTTTCTTCGTACACCATTATAGGTTTTCCTTTTTCTCGTACAATGCGAATTGCATTTTTGTAACATACGATTTCCGCTCTCTCCTTTTTCAACCAGTCCATTCTGATTATCACATCAAAACTCCCTAACTCTACTTGTATCAAATCGATCCTAAACGTTTCGCTAACCAGTTTAATTTCTCGATTCTGACATATCTTATCTGCTGTAATTAATTTACCGTTTGCTAATTCGAGGGAAAATTTATTATCCAAAGGCGTCAATGGATAACTTAATTTAGCACAGAAATCCTTACTCATATAGCTTCTATCCGCACCCGAATCAAATAAAACATAAGCAGATGTATTGTCAATAAGGAACGTACCCGTAATAAGCTCCGGGTCTTCCTGCGCTTCAACCGCATTAATGTTGAAGACTCTTCCTCGGTCTTGCCCATTATTATCCCCCTGATTTGGACACATATTTTTGTGATGGCCCTTCTTCCCGCATCCGAAACAGGTAATGTCGGCATAACTTGTTCCGGCATTACTTGTTCCTTTAGCCATTGATCCGTAGATTTCGCACTTTATCGCACCATGGCCTTTTCTTTTACACTTAGTACATACTGTCGTACAGAGCCCAGTCGGATGGTATCCTTCACACCTCTGACATGGTTTCTGCCTCTTGTTGTTATCGTTGGGATTGTTGTTGTTGCGGTTGTTATTGTTGTTGAAACGGTTGTTGTAGTTGTTATTGTTGTTGGGATGGTTGTTGTAGTTGTTGTTGGGATGGTTGTTGTAATGGTTATTGTTGTTGGGATGTTTGTTGTTGCGGTTGTTGTTGCTAAATTTGGTGCGATTAAAGTTGTGATTGCTGTGTTGATTGTTAAAATTGTGACCCTTGTCACTAGTTTCTTCCCACTTTCTCTTGATTTGTTTCGTGTGGCTTCTTCGGCCGCCTTCTCTTTAACTCTTTCCTCAATCTGATTTATGAGTTTATGAGCCATTCGGCTCGCCTTTTGTATGGAGGCGGGCTCGTGTGAACTTATATCTTCTTGGATCCTTTCTGGTAACCCTTTTACAAATGCGTCGATTTTCTCCTCTTCATCTTCGAACGCTCTTGGGCACAATAAACACAACTCCTTGAATTGTTGTTCGTATGTGGTAATATCGAATCTTTGTGTTCGTAATCCCTTAAGCTCTACTTTTAGCTTATTGACCTCGCTTCTGGGACGATACTGCTCAGTCATCAGATGTTTGAATGCTGACCACGGTAGTGCGTACGCAGCATCTTGTCCCACTTGCTCTAGATAGGTATTCCACCATGTTAACGCAATACCTGTGAAGGTATGCGTAGCGTACTTTACTTTGTCTTCTTCAGTACACTTACTTATGGCAAACACCGATTCAACCTTTTCGGTCCACCGTTTTAATCCGATTGGACCCTCGGTTCCATCAAATTCTAGAGGTTTACAGGCAATGAATTCTTTGTAGGAGCATCCTACACGATTTCTTGTGGCATTATTTGCATTGCTAGATTCAGAGTTATTGTTGTTGTTTTGCATTACAACCTGTACTGCAACTATGTTTGCTGCAAGGAAAACACGGAAGTCTTCCTCGCTCATGTTCAAATTCTGACGAGTCGTCGGTGCCATTTCCTTCAAAAATAGCCCAAAGGAATTAAGTTAATCATATAGAATATTAAGAGTATTTCGTAGCATAATATGAACTCATTTATAAAAGCTTTTTATTCATATTAGCGTTTTATAGTTTTAATTCGAGTAGTACCTACCCATTAAGTTCATACTTAGTAGCTAACATACAATTCAACTACTACAATTCTATATGAAAAACTGATTATAATAATATTTCGCGTTCAAACTTTTATACAATATTTTACAAACTTACAATACCGCTATTTTTCATATAGCATAAAAATATAGCACACAATAACTTTGATACAAAGCAGTGGCGAAGACAATTTCTAGTTTAACGCAAGTCATTCAGCAAAGGCAATAAAGACACGTAATTCATAGGTCCAGAAACAAGTCATGCATTCTGGTTTTACTAAGACTACTTCCCATCCTTGGTCTTGTGGAACATAACCGTTGTGGCCGTTAACAAAATAGCATGTTGTAACGTCATCAAAGGGACGAGGGTTTTGTAATGCCCAACATCCCCGTAATAATCTAAAAACCTTGTTTCTCACCCCAACTACTGAATTCGTCACTTGTGGGAATGTTTTATTTAACAGTTGTAATCCGATGTTCTTTTTCTCACTTTGGTGAGAAGCGAACATCACTAACCCGTAAGCATAACATGCTTCTTTATGTTGCATGTTAGAAGCTCTTTCTAACTCACGAAGTCCTATGTTGGGATATGTTGAGTCAAAATAGGTTCTTAACCCGTAGCGTAAAATTGCATTTGAGTTCCCCGCATTTAACGCTTTAAAGAAAACACGGCGTAACTTACGGTCTCCCCAATGTGATATACCCCATCTTTCAAATGAAAGCCTTTTATAAACTAAGCCGTAAATAATTGTGCCGACGAATTCTGACCGACTTTAGACAAGATTTCATCAATCATGTCCCCGGGTAGGTCTTCTAAAATTTTTGGTTGTCTATCCTTAACATCCATTTTTGTTTTATACTGTAAAAATAGACGAGGGTTAGATTCGTAAAAGATAATTATCAAATAATATAAGCAATTTTCACTTACAACAAGAAAAGTACAAACACACTTATTTTACATATTTTACACCTCATGATTACAACTCTTTATTCCGACTCACTAGTTTCTTCCTCTTCAGACCTGTTTCGTTTTGCTAATTTTCTAGGGATATATGATGTTCCTCTAATATGAGCCGTTGTTTTCACAAATGGTTTAGAAAAACCTGGTGGCTTAGAGGTTCCCGGGTTATTGTTACAACTTAAGAAATACGGGTATTGACGATACATATAAAGTTCATCAGGGTTGGAATCAGGTTTCTCTATTTTGATGCCCTTTCCCTTATTATTTTCTTTTGCTTTTTCAAATTGGGTCGAGGTAATTTCTATAACATCATCGGAATCCTAATCGGGATCCGATTCATCAGAAAATTGGTAATCTTCCCAATATTTTGCTTCCTCGGCGGAAACACCATTGACCATTATTAATTTTGGTCCATTCGTTGAGGGTTCTCTTTTACTTATATGTTTTTCTGTGGTTCCTAATATTTCCTCCTCCGGAACCTCTTCTTCTTCTTCCGGTTCCTCTTCTTTCAGTTCCTCTTCTTCCGGTTCTTCTTCTTCCGGTTCCTCTTCGGGAATTTGTGAATCTTCCCAATATATATTCGACTCTTCATTATTATTAGGTGCGTCGATCGGATTTGTACTAGAGGTAGACATCTATCACACAATATCAAACATGCTAAGAGATTAATATATCACATAATATTTACATGTTACAATTTGTAGTTTCCAAAAAAAAATATTAAGCAATCATTTTTAAAGAAAACACGGTCGAAATCCAGACTCACTAATGCATCCTAACAAACTCGATAAGACACACTAATACAAATTTTCTGGTTCTATAAAACCAACGCTCGGATACCAACTGAAATGTCCCGTTCATATTGATTATAAACGTTCCATATTAATTGATTTCGTCGCGAGGTTTTGACCTCTATATGAGACGTTTTTCAAAGACTGTATTCATTTTTAAAATAACCATAACCTTTATTTTATCGATAAAGGTTTAAAAAGTATTACGTAGATTATCAAATAATGATAATCTAAAATATACCGTTTACACACGACCATTACATAATGGTTTACAATAAAAATATATTACATTGAAATAAGTTTCTTGAATGCAGTTTTTACACAATATCATACAATCATGGACTCCAAATCTTGTCCTTATTTTAGTATGCAACAGCGGAAGCTCTTAATAATCACCTGAGAATAAACATGCTTAAAACGTCAACAAAAATGTTGGTGAGTTATAAGTTTAACCTATATATTATCAAATCATAATAATAGACCACAAGATTTCATTTTTATAACACATCTCATATCAGGCATTTCGCAAACTGCATAGAGATAAAAATCATTCTTATGTTGAATACCTGGTAACCGACGTTAACTTAATGCATAGAATATCCTCAAAACAGAACCTCTCGTCTGTATAACAATCTCGAAGTACTAAATCATCCATAACCTGAATGGGGGTTGTTAAGCCCAATAGATCTATCTTTAGGATTCGCGTCAATTAGGGGCCATTTCCCTAATTCTTAGGTTACCAGACTTGAAGGGCGATATTCGGTTTAATAATCCAACCATAGAATTTAGTTTCGTATACTTGTGTCTATTTTGTAAAACATTTATAAAACTGCATGTATTCTCATCCCAAAAATATTAGATTTTAAAAAATGAGACTATAACTCACTTTCACAGATTTTTCCTTCGTCAAAAATAAGACTTGGCCACTGGTCGATTCACGAACCTATAACAAATGTGTACATATATATCAAAGTATGATTGAAATATATTCACAACATTTTATTACGTTTTTATGATTTAAGTTTGTTAAGTTAGCAGTCCTCGTTAGTAACCTACAACTAGTTATTCACAGATAGATGTACAGAAATAAATAAATATATATTATCTTGAATCAATCCACGACCCAGTGTATACACATCTCAGGCTAGATCACAACTCAAAGTATATATATTTTTAGAATCAACCTCAACCCTGTATAGCGAACTCGAACATTACAGCATATAGATGTCTATGGTTGTTCCAAATAATATATATAGATGGGTCGATATGATATGTCAAAACATTGTATACGTGTCTATGGTATCCCAAGATTACATAATATATGTTAGATTACATGTATAATACAATATAAGTTAGCTAGGATATGATTAGTGTAGATTTGTTATAAAATTTTCGTAGCTACAACAAGTAAAATTTTCCAATTTTGTTTTACCCATAATTTCTTCGTTTTAAATCCGTTTTGAGTGATTCAAGTTGCTATGGTTTCATAATGAACTGTAATTTATGAAACTAAACAGAAAAAGTATAAGTTTATAGTCAAAAATATAGGTTACAAGTCATTTACTAAAGAGGTAGTCATTTCCGTCGAAAGAACGACATCTTGATGACCATTTTGAAAAACATACTTCAACTTTGTGTTTAACCATGATTTTTGGATATAGTATCATGTTCATATGTAATATCATTTTTCCAGAAAACAAACTTCCAACTCAAAGATTAAGATTGTTTTTATTTTTCTAACCCAAAACAGCCCCCGGTTTCACTACGACGGCGTATGTCCGGTTTTACGGTGTTCTTCGTGTTTCCAGGTTTTAAATCATTAAGTTAGCATATCATATAGATATAGAACATGTGTTTAGTTGATTTTTAAAGTCAAGTTAGAAGGATTAACTTTGTTTGCGAACAAGTTTAGAATTAACTAAACTATGTTCTAGTGATTACAAGTTATAATCTTCGAATAAGATAGTTATATATATATATATATATATATATATATATATATATATATATATATATATAACTACCTCAAGTTTAGTAGGTAAACCTACTGGAAGTGACAAGAAATGATCTAGCTTCAAAGGATCTTGAATGGCTTGAAAGTTCTTGAAGTAGAATCATGACACGAAAACAAGTTCAAATAAGATTTCTACTCGAATTAAGATTGTTATAGTTATAGAAATTGAATCAAAGTTTGAATATGAATTATACCTTGAATTAGAATGATAACCTACTATAAATAGCAGAGGTTTCTTGATCTTAGATGAATACTTGGAATGGATTAGAAAGCTTGGAAGTAAGCGTTTATGAAGTGTTCTTGAGTAGTTGTTTTGTATGTTGTTCTAGATTAACTACATTGAGCTAAATTATGAAGACAATGATGAAGAACACTTAGAACAATAAGAGAGGAATTAAGAGAGAGTAATTTGATGCATAAAAGTTGGAATGAAAATGTGTTTATGGTTGGTGAAGAAAAACGTGAATGAGCACTTGTGATATAGGCTCTATTAGTTTGTATTTTTGTTAGATATTTCATGCTAGATGTTAAATGATGGTTCCCACATGTTTAGGTGACTCACCAAGGCTGCTAAGAGCTGATCATTGAAGTGTATATACCAATAATATATACGTCTAGAGGTTGGGTATTGTACGAGTACGAATACAGATTGAATACGAGTAAATTGTGTTTACTGTAGCAAATAGTGTTTACTGTAGCAAATAGTGTTTTACTGTAGCAAATAGTGTTTTACTGTAGCAAATAGTGTTTTACTTGTACATCTTTGATTTAATTGTATTTCTTCTTATATATATATATATATATATATATATATATATATATATATATATATATATATATATATATATATATATATATATATATATATATATAATAAAAACTTACATCATAAAAAAAATAAAACGATTATATAATTATCACAAGTTATGACGTTCGTGAATCATCAGGCAAACTGGGTGGTCAATTGTCTACATGAAACTCATTTCAAATAATCAAGTCTTAACAAGTTTGATTGCTTAACATGTTGGAAACATTTAATCATGTAAATATAGTTTTCATTTAATATATAAACATGGAAAAGTTCGGGTCACTACATTTTATATTTAATGGGTCAAATTAGCTGCCTCTAATGAAGTTATTTGATTAAATGTCGTTTTAATTCATTTGCAATTGATGTAGCCGAAATCGTGGCTACCTTCCAGCAAGATGAGGAGTGTATGGCTCTTTTGATGGATGGAACTAAAGCATTAGGTCTTGATCTCAGTTTTGTCACACGTGTTTTCCTAATGGAACCGATTTGGGATAAAAGGTAGTCATTTTTTATCTTTGTTATTAGTTATTAACAATTTAAAATATCTTTTTAGTTATATATAATTGAAACATTTTTTGTTAGACATGGAACTCTTTGATTATAGTTTATAGCTGTTAGTGCTTATGGTTATGGATAGAATGAAACTGATGTTGCAGAATTCAAAGAAAGCCACTTCAGTTTAGCTGTAAAAGGAGCAATATTTTTTTGTGTTGTTATTGTATTTTATTTTATTTCGAAATAAATATTTGATTATTATTTGTGTTTTTAAAATTGTAGTATGAAAGAGCATGTGATAATTCGTGCTCATAGGATGGGGTGCTACACGTCCCATTCACGTAGAGACATTAGTTATGCATGGTACCATTGAAGAGCAAATGGTAAAATACTTACAGGTACTAAATTATAATTTATATCCATCATTTAAACAGAAAAAGCTTATTTCACTATTGTCTTTTGCTCCTTTATTTCATAGTTTATAATAGCTTTCTATAACTTCAAACTATAAATGGTTGCAAGATATCAATGAGTGCAGGGAGTTGATGAAGGAAGTGTATGTGCATATGAGGGTGCTAAAGCTCGACGTACATGTACGGCATGATGTTGTTGAAAGATCACTGGTGATTAAATTAAAGCAATAAAAGGTCGATGTTCGAACATGCATCAACTAATGATCAATTGTGGGTGTTAGTGTTGTATTAATTATATTATGCAACGATGTCTATTAGGTAAAGTTGGTTAGTTTTGCCATCTATTGGTTAGGATATTTGGCTTTTAACTCAAATTTTGACTTACAGTTTTTTTTATTTGTCTATTTGTTCATTTTTACTCCAACCTTATTTTTGCTGATTAGATCTTTTGTCACACACATTTGTTATAAGTAGAGATCTTAATCTAACTTCATTTAAAAAAAATCTGCAAATTTGTGTTTATACATCTTAGTATATGTTGATTGTTCCAGGTAGACCGCCGACTGAATTGGTATCGGGGCGGTTGAGTGACTCGATATCGCCAGCGGTTGTCGCTTATTTCTTGATGCAAACCTCCATTCGTTTGCAATTTCAATTAATTTCATAGTTTTTTTCGTTTGGTTCAATTTGTTTTGCAGGCTTTTTGAATTGTTAGCACCGTCTTGAAATTTATAAGACTGATTTTTGTTCTTTTTTTGGTTCCTTTTATTAACATAAGCCTAAATTGACATGATTTGTTTGTAGTTTGAAAATCACAGTTTCTTTATTTTGATTCGATTTGTTTATGCAGGACCCATTTTGATCTTCAAGTTAGTCTCTCTGTTTACAAGTACTCATCTTTTCTTCCAGCTATACTTTGGTTAGCGTTCATGTATCTCCCATTTTAGGCACTTTCAAAAATTTTGTTTTTAAGATTACACATGGTTGCTTATTTGTCGTCTATTGTAGCTACCATCAAATATGATAGGGATGGACCTGCTATAAGTATCCAAGATGTTGCATTGCCATGTACTCATGTTCATTGTGGACAACTAGGAGTAAGATGCTAGCTTATGTCTGACTTCCTGCTATCTTCAGAAAAGTGGAGATACATCGCCTATTGCATTGTTAAAGAGTAGTCAAGGTTGGGAACAATAAGTCTTCTGCAAATTAAAAATTGTTTTCTACTCTACCCTTTTGAGGCAAAACTTATTCATTTTTTATACAAAAGCAATAATGTTCTATAAAAGCAATGGTGTTCAGAACCCTTGATTTTTCTCTTAGAGAGAAACAAGGCTACTAACAAACAAGTGCAGTTAAAACAACCCGACATTTCCTCGACGATAGGAGGGAAATGAGATAAGGGTTGACATTCCTCATAACTACGCTCATAACAACCTCACATTGATCCACCGAAGGAAGATCGACGAGATAAGGGTTGACCTTTTGCATCCTTTTTTTAGTATTTATATGGCTTGTGTTTAGTGAATGGAATGTAACCAGAAAGGCAGAAAGCAAGATGTAGTCTGTATTATTTATTTTATTATAGAAAGAAAGAGTAAGTAAACAAAAAGTTGAAAGCAATGTGTATTTTTTTTTTCTCACAAATTAATATTCAATTTTTGTATAGAATGAGTATGTTCCTACAGGGTCGAGTTAATTCACTAAACTGTTTTTTGTTGTTGTTTTATTTAAAATGTAGTGAGTGTTTCTCTAATTTTGATGTCGCCCGTGGATCGAGTAGTTGTTCTCAACAACCTTCTTTAAACACTAGCATTCCTTCAGTTATTGCTTTTCTAAGATAATTATTTGATATTCAGTGTTGGCTACTTTTGGTTTTGCTATGTGACAGGTTCATTATTTGTGTAAATTTAGCGTCTACGTCGAATGTGATTGCCGAAGAGGTGTTACAAATGTCTATTCCTATTGCGAACGATTGCACAATTCCATTTCTCCGATTCTTCAAATATACGGTATCTATTGTTTTTGTTGCATATACTGTGAATACTATTTTAGTTCGTTGTTAATGGAATTGTAACTGTTACTCAATTATTTATTTATTTATGTGTTTCACTTGCGATAAACAAGTGTATCTTTAATGTACCTATTATCAAGTTAAAGTTAGTTCTAGACAACCTTTATACCTATTATCTATTTTGATTTTGTAGTAACCATCATTTGCAAAAGTTTGAGCAGTGCATCTATTAGTGCTTTTATGATTAACTTGCAGTTTTGTAGAAGCATGAGTGTACTACTTTTGTTTACAAGTTCTATATTATGCATTTAGTGTATGTACCCATAATTTTCACGCAAGATGTTGAATTATTGTGCGGGTTTGAAATGATGACATGTTTACACGCAATAAGTATACGATATTTTGTTAGTTGATGAATTTTAAACCCCTTAAGGCCATAACTACCGTTAGATTAGAAAATTACGTTACAATACTCCTTAATCCAACGATCATTAATCATCCACTAAAAATATTAGGTAATAAATCAAATTTAAGTACACTCCATCCCTAAAATAACCTTTTCTAATAATTCTTTTCAATTTCAAGTTCAATTCAATTAAAAAAAAAACACGGGATAACCTTTCATCTCTTATACCCTAACAAAGTAACAAACCACCAGTCGCAACTCGAATCTGAAATCGAATGTGAAAAACAATTGAAGATTACCCTCACAATACATACATTAGGGGATTGACATATGAACGAGGAAGGGTTTTATCCCCAACTATACACACAAGCATAGCGAATGAAGATATACGTGGACGTATTCGATCAAAATCGTTACTCTCAAATTTGCTCTGAATATTGATTGAAGACGTGTAACGACTGTAAGACCCAAATATTTATTGTACATAATGTATTTATGGTGTACGATGCGTGTATGAAGTGTACGAGACATGTACATGTTGCTTGCTCGAACGTCGAAGAAAACTGGACGTTGTTTGGAGTCACAAGGTGTGTACGTACCTTTTCGACCCTAAATAAAGTTTGTGTTGATGTTTCAAAGCCTTACCATTGGAAAGAAAATCTTATTACGTCTTCAACGATATTTGATTCATCGAAAATGGAGCTACGGTCAAAAAGTTATGGCCAAAACAAGTTACTGAAAACTGACTTGAAGGTTGGAGCGGCGCTCCACCCTTTGGAGCGGCGCTCCGATCGCGTCTGATGCAATTTTCAGCATTTTTAAAGGGTTAAATGAAGGGTACTTTGGTCCTTTCACTTGTGGACGGATTTGTGGCACTTAGAGCAGTTTTAGATCCACTTTTGGATCATTTTGGCATCCACACATCTCTCTCATCTTATCTTAGAGAGAGAGAGAGAGAGATTTCTAGGGAGATTTGGGGTTTTGAAGAAGAAGAAGCTTGAATCGATCGAAAGCTCGAGTGTTAAAGTTGTTCCTTTCGTTCTCGATTACGTTTTGATTGTTATGGTAAATTATAAATCCGAATTTCATTGTTAAGATTATTGTTTGAGTTAGGGTTTGTGTTAGTTAGTGTTATAAACCCATTTTATAGTGAAATTTAGGGGTTTTGGGTAAGATTCAAGTAAGTAAGCCTAAATGGGTGACTTAGGGTTTCGAGTGATGAAATTATGAGTTTGGGTCTTGCGTGTGTTGGTTAAACGTTAGAACACTTGTGTTGACTTGGTTTTTGGGTGTAAACCCTAATTTAGGTCAAAACGGGTCAAATGGGTATTTCGGGACAAGTAAGCTTGATTCGGTGTCAAATTAAGTTTTAAGTCAAGTTTTGGTAAATCAAGTAGGTAAATACTTGATTTAAGTGTTAGTGGTTGTCTTGGAAATATAATCACTAGTCGTTAGTGATTTTGAGGCGTTTTATGACTTTGGTCAAAATGAGCAATTTGAATTGGGTCAAAATTGAGGATGACACTAATTTGGATTAATTTGATGTTAAATGCTTTTGTTAAGTGTTAAATGATGCTTTTGATGTAATTACTCGCGAGAAGTGATTTTAGGTTAAAATTTGGTGTTTTAGTAATAAAGTCAAACTTGGTCAACCATGGAATGGGCTTTGTGTAAAGTACGAGCTAGCATGCGTTTAAAGGTTAAAGTTGACATATTTGGGTATTTCGAGAACGCGGGAACTAGTCTCGTTAGTTTTGGACCTTCGGGTAGCGTTAAAAGTGCAAAAGGGTATATTTTGCACTTGTTGTTCATTCGGGCGGGTCGAGAGTCCAAATGAGGTTGTATGTTGATTATGTGTATACCTATATGCGCATTATAGGAAAAATCTTGCTCGATCGCGTGTGGTGGAGATTTCGAGCATGGTTTGTAATGCTCGAGTTCACGAGGTGAGTGGAATATCTATGTATATACGTATATGATTTATGTGCCCATAGTAATGGTGTCACATAGCCGTTTTTGTGACCATAGTTGTGGGACATAGCCTTTTTGTCCATATTGATAGTTGTAGGACATAGCCGTTTTGTCCACATTGATAGTTGCCCGTAGTAATGGTGTCACATAGCCGTTTTTGTGACCATAGTTGTGGGACATAGCCGTTTTGTCCACGTTTAATATTTATGCACATAGCCGTGTTTGTGCATATAGTGGCGAGTAATAGCCGTGTTTTACTCCCACGTTGTTATCCGTATTATTTGTGCACATAGCCGTGTTTGTGTACATGATTGTGAGTAATAGCCGTGTTTTACTCACACATTGATCAAGTGATGCCATAGCTATTTTTGGAACACTTGGGGGTGATGCCATAGCCGTTTTTGGAACACCTCGGGGGTTAGCATGCCATAGCCGTGTTTGGAAGCTAACGGTTGATAATGCTAAAAAGGAACATATATTTCATAGCATTATCCCCCAAGAAATACAAGATTTTAGTTGCAATTGTTCCATTTTCAAGTAATATTCGTTTATATTAAATAAGTGCGAAGACAAAAGGCGAAAACGACGAATTGAAGACAGAAAGGTCCAAAAAGCTCAAAAGTACAAGATACAATCAAAAAGGTTCAAATTATTGATGAGGAACGTCTAAAAATGACAAAAGTACAAGTTACAAAACGCAAAGTACACGATATAAAATAGTACGCAAGGACGTTCGAAAATCCGGAACCGGGATATGAGTCAACTCTCAACGCTCGACGCAACGGTGTAAAAATTACGAGTCAACTATGCACAAGAATAAAATATAATATTTAAATAATTCATAATAAGAATAATATTAAATAATAAAAAGTTGTTAATTGAGCATAGTTCAGGGGTCATAAATGAAAATTCAAATCTATATTTCGCCTATAAAAGGCCTCGTTCTCTGCTCGATCTATCATCCCATTTTTCCAATCTCTCTCTCTCGTATATGTAATAAAAATATATATAATTTTAATTTTAATTTTAATTTTAATAATTTTAATTATGATTTAATTTAGTTATGGTACAAATGATTTACGGGTTTTAAGTCAAAACTCTGTCCGTGCAACGCTACGCGATTAATCACCACTGTAAGCTATGTTCTTCCTTTTTAATTTAATGTCTCGTAACTAAGTTATTATTATGCTTATTTGAGCCGAAGTAATCGTGATGTTAGGCTAAAATATTAAGATGGGGTTATTGAACTTTGGACTATAATTAAGGTTTGGGCAAAAGACCGACACTTGTGGAAATTGGACTATTGACTATTAATAGATGGGGGGTATTGTCTAATTGAGTGACAACTCATTGGAGTCTGTCGAACCTATCTTCAAATTAATTAACCTAATAATTAATAATAATTATGGTTGTCCTATTTAGTGACGTTCATATGGAATCTGTTATAATCATTTAATTAATCAATTGGGTTGGGTAATTGATTATTCATTCTGATCAAGTGGATGAATTAATATTCATAAACCAATTAAAACAGGGGTGGATTACATACAGTGATAGCCGGTGTAATTGTTGACAGAAGTGATAACTGCGTCACAGTTTAAATCCTTAATCAGTTGGAATATTTGACTTCGGGTATAAGGGTAATTTGACGAGGATACTCGCACTTTATATTTATGACCGATGGACTATTATGGACAAAAACCAGATAGACTTATCAAATAAACCAGGACAAAGGACAATTAACCCATGGTAATAAATTAAAATCAACACGTCAAACATCATGATTACGGAAGTTTAAATAAGCATAATTCTTTTATTGTATTTCTCATCGTATCTTTATTTACTGTCATTTTATTACTCGCAATTTTATTTACTGTCATTTTATTTATTGTCATTATTTTACGCACTTTAATTATCGTCATTTATCTTTGCGCTTAAAATATAGAATCGACAAACCGGTCATTAAACGGTAAAACCCCCCTTTTATAATAATATTACTGCTTATATATATATATATATTTATATAAATATAGTTTTATAAAAATATAGTACGTAATCACTAGCTCCCTGTGGAACGAACCGGACTTACTAAAAACTACACTACTCTACGATTAGGTACACTGCCTATAATGTTGTAGCAAGGTTTAGGTATATTCCATCCGTAAATTAATAAAACTTGTGTCATATTTTGTAGTATTTTGTATTAAAAATAATACTATTTCCTACCCTCACGCTACAACATCAAGTTTTTGGCGCCGCTGCCGGGGACCGCTAAAACGCTATATTTTTAATTTATATTTGTGAAAATATAAGTTTGTAAAAAAAAAAAAAAAAAAAAAAAATTGTTTTTGGGTTGTTGTAAATTCTGGGACCCACCCATGTGGGATTGTCAAAAATTTGTAAAAAGTTAATGTTGATGGACAAGAGACTAATGTCCAAGGGTGGACAAGTATTTTTTAAATTATTTCTGATATAATCAACATTTACCAAAAACACTTGTCGAAAAGCCAAATACTTCGACCATAGAATGTTTTATAAAATAAAGACCATAAATAATATTTCGTATACTATTAATCTATATTTGAGTAAAAATATATAATTTTTTTTTTTAAAAAAAAAACGTTTAAAAAAAAAACATTAAAAAAAAACGTTTAAAAAAAAAAACGTAAAAAAAAAAAATTCGTTTTAAAAAAAAAAAAAATTGTGTAAAAAAAATCGTTTTTTTTAAGAAAAAAATCATTTTTTTTTAAAAAAAAAAAAAAAAAAAATTAAAAAAAAAAAGTTTTTTTTTTATTACCTTTAGATTTTTAGACTCTAGTTACAATTTTTAGTATTAAGTTTAGTTTTGCCATAGTTATTTTTATTTCTAGAATTTTTAGGTTTGCCGTAAAATCTCTTAAGTGCTTATTCCTTAGACTAAGATTTAGGTGCCTTAGAATTTTACGACGCCATTTTTCGTACTACTTTCTTATTTTTATTTTTCGACATTTATTTTTCGACCTTTTATTTTTCGACACTTTTCGACGCGCAATCTATTTCTTTCTTATTTCTCGACACTCTAGTTTTTAGGACTTAGAATTTTATCTACTTCTTATCTAATTCATCCAAACGGAGAGAAAAATTATTTAAGCGGTTAAATTAATAGACGTTGACATTTTTCTGGTTCGTAGTAATAGTTGGATTTGTTAGTGGCTAGTTGTGGGCTTCCGATTTAAAGGGTCCTGGCTACCTGCTACATCTTTTGGCTATTCGAAACGTGGGCAAAATCAGAAAAGTCTATTGATTGGACAACTTATATAAGTTTTTCTTATTTTTTTTTATAACTAATAGGATATTCTGTGAATGCACCGAGCAAAACGTTCACCACCTGTCATACGTTCACCACCTGTAACTCGATCAAGACATCTAGCCAATATTGTCGCCGTTGATTTTTCTTTAGAATCATCATCTAATCAAACAAGAACTCCAACTCAAATTTCCGATAATCCATCTTTTGAACCCGATTTCACAACTGAGAACCCGGAGGATATTCAAGGACAATTCCAAGATCCTGAACCACTAATTATTCCTCCTGAACCACAAACCGTTAAATCAGAGTCCTCTAGTGATTCGTATTCAACGAATTCAATTATGGAAAATCTAGAACCTCTAAGTATGGAAGATCGAATGAGAGGTACACGCACAGGCCAAGGTCACGCCATTATTAAACCAGAAGTTAATGCTCCAGATTATGAAATCAAAGGACAAATCCTACACATGGTAACTAATCAGTGCCAATATAGTGGTACGCCAAAGGAAGATCCAAACGACCATCTTCGTACGTTTAACAGGATCTGTACACTATTCAAAATCCGAGAAGTTGAGGATGAACAGATCTATCTCATGTTGTTTCCCTGGACTTTAAAGGGAGAAGCCAAAGATTGGTTAGAATCGTTACCTGAAGGGGCGATTGACACATGGGATGTCTTAGTTGAAAAATTTCTTAAACAATTCTTTCCAGCATCCAAAGCCGTGAGACTTCAAGGAGAAATTGTTACGTTCGCGCAAAAGCCAAATGAAACGTTATATGAGGCGTGGACAAGATTCGGAAGGATGTTGAGAGGATGTCCTCAACACGGATTAGATACTTTTCAAATAGTACAAATATTCTACCAAGGCGTAGACGTTGCTACACGAAAAGACATCGACATAACAGCTGGTGGTTCCATTATGAAGAAAACCGCAACTGAAGCTTACAAAATTATTGATAACACAGCCTCCCACTCGCATGAGTGGCACCAAGAAAAAGATATTGTTCGTTCATCTAAAGCGGCTAGAGCCGATTCTAGCCATGACTTTGATTCCGTTTCAGCAAAAATAGATGCTTTCGAAAGACGAATGGAAAAGATGAATAAAGATATTCACGCAATACGAATCAGTTGTGAGCAATGCGGTGGACCACACTTATTGAAAGATTGTCACATTGAACCAACGATGGAACAACGAGAGAATGTTTCCTATATGAACCAAAGGCCGGGAAATAATTATCAAAATAATTATCAACCGCCAAAGCTAAACTTCAATCGAAATCAAAACATTCTTTACAATCTAAATGGACCCAACAATAATTCGTACAACCAACAAGGTCCGAATAACCAACCGACTCAAAACAACACTTTCAATCAACAAAGACCTAGCTTGTATAAACCATCACAACAAACTGAAGAGAAAAAGCCAAATCTAGAAGAAATGATGGCAAAGCTAATGGAATCTCAAACACAATTTATTACATCTCAAACCCAAACGAATGAGAGGTTTGATCAGTCATTAAGAACTCAACAAGCTACCATTTTGAATCTAGAAAAACACGTTGGTACTCTTGCTAGCATGATGAGTAAGAGGGAACAAGGAAAGCTACCGAGTAATACTGAAGTAAATCCTCGGAATGAGAATGTTAATATGGTCTCAACGAATTCTGAAAAACCAGCTCTAGAAAATGGGAAGGTTTTAGATGTGAGTAACAATGAAGAAGTTACACCACCACCACCCGAGTATGTAAAGCCAGTGGTGGCACCATACAAACCACCCATCCCGTTTCCAAGAAAAGGAGTGGAGTATGAGCAAGTAATAGGTAATAAAGTTGGTGATACCATTGGAAAGAAGAAGAAGAAAAAGAATAAGAAAGTGCAAGAAACAAAAACAGTAGAAGTAAACCCGGTGAATACAGTTCCATCAAAACCTCCACCTAGGGTAGGTGATCCGGGTGAATTTATTGTTCCTTGTCAACTTAGCGATTGTGTCATGTATGATGCACTAGCCGATTTAGGTGCAAGTGTGAGTGTTATGCCTCTTTCATTATATAAGAGATTAGGTGCAGGTGAGTTAAGTCCAACGGATATGAGTGTTCGACTCTTTGATCAAACCATTAAGCACCCAGTTGGAATTGCTGACAACCTATCCGTTCAAGTAGGTAATTTAACCTTTCTAGTCGAATTTATTGTCATTGACATAGAAGAGGACCCAAACGTTCCTCTAATTTTAGGTCGACCATTCTTTGCGTCCACCGGGGCGTTATTTGATGCAGGAAATGGAAGAATGACACTTAAAAGTGGTGACAAATCAATCACCTTTATGATTCGAAAGTCTAAATCTCCACCAACCAAAACCATTGAACCAATAAAAACGATTGGTAATAACCATGTTGTTTTACCAACTCCAGCGGTAGTGCTAAACAATAATGAAACGCCTAAGTGTGGGGAAAATGAAGTAACACCTAATGATGACTTGATAATAAAGAACCCCGTTGTTGATACGAAATTAGATGACCCCGTTATTAACAGTTCAATGAAGAAACTTTTTAAACGGGTTATTGATGCTAAAAGTAAGGGGAACTTTAAGTTATGTAATCGATTAGTATCCAATCTGTCGCCTAAAGAAAAGGCGAAACTAGTTGAAATTGTGGATATTACGGGAGAAGCTAGTCAATGGCTTAAAGAAAAAGTCACAGATATGCAAGTTGATTATGGACCAAGAGAAATTGACGATGAAGTTAATCACAATTTCGACACCACAGCTACCTAAGTGTGGGGAGATTCAAGTGTTCTAAAAAGAAAATGCTGTCTAGAGTTAGTTGTTCTGTTCTCGTGTAGTTCCGAGAATGGAATCCGATTGGTCTTTTCCGCTAGCAGACACTAAAGAACTAGTTTTCTCCCTCCATTCTGATTTTTTTTTGTTTTATAGGTTTTATATGAAATTAATATGCTTTTCAAATTTAAGTTTTTGTGTGATTTTAAAAAAAAAATTTACTTTATTTCATTAAGTTTAAAAAAATTGATTTCTAAAATTCTTCGTGAGTTGAAGACTAGGTCGTTGAGCCGAAATTGCTTTACCCGAGGGCGGGATGACAAATTTTGTTATCATTATTTTTAATTTTATTGATTTAAAGTATGCAAAAAAAATATTAAATATTATAAATTTTTGAAAGTAGGGTAATATACCAAACTTCAAAAATATGTATATGTATGTTTAAAACAGGGTAAAACAATGTACTTTCAAAGACTGTCATTAAGTTCAGCAAAAACTACTAATTTTGACAACAAGACGCAAAATAATAAATGTGATATAACAAATGAAGGAATGAACGATGAGGCGCCATCAATCATTCAACGAGCTTGGTAATTACAAATTGGGTATTTTTAATCACTTTTCTACGCTAATCACCCTCATGAATTTATAATTATAGTCTGATTTCTTGCAAATGAGGGCATTGCATGATCTCAAGTGTGGGGAAGGGTTATAAATTCTCTCGGGTTTACACTTGGTTTAATTGCCAAATTTTGTGAAAATTTGAAAAATTTTCAACTAAATGAATTTAAAATCATGTTTATACATATTTATGAACGATGAAAACTAGGTGTTAATACCGAAATTATCGTTACCTCGAAAAGGACATAAATTAAGAAACGAGCCAAAACGCTAGAATTCATTTAAAATGGAATAGAAGAAAATAAAAAGGCAAAGAAAGAAATTAAGTGTGGGGAGAATGTACCAAGTTATTCAATTGAAAACTATCTATCACATGTTCTGTAAAGATATTGCAGGTACTTTTGCTTTGGACGATACTAATCAGTTTTACCCAATTTACTGTAATATATTTAAAAGAAGAGATGGATCTACACGATGAATCAATTCCATCATTAAAAGGAAGTAAAGTCTTCCGAAAAAGACACGCGCTTCTTGATTTAGGTCATGAAGTTGTCGTCCAGACCAGCTGTAGGTTGACGAAAAATCTAGAAAAGTCATCTCTAAAATCAGCAGGAAATCCACGGACCTCAGCATCAAACAGGGTCGCCAAGTGGTCAGATTTATCCTAACCATGAGAAGGATTTATCTCGTACAATGGGGAGGCACCGTGCAAATTAGCTTGATAAGACTAATGAATCAGATCCCCAGAAAGGATAATCTCCTTAAAAGATTAAAAATCAGCTTTTAAGACTGATATTACTCAATCCTTGAGATTGACCTTAAAGATTGAGAATTCAAACTCATGGAATTCGATGATATCTAAACTCGAGCTTGAACGAGAAAATATTTTGATCAAAATTACAAACCGATTTGTTTTCTGAAAACCCATTTTCAATGCGTTCATTACCATTGAACGTAAAATCCTAGGAATTCAACTGGAATTCATTAGGTCACCTGAACCAAATCGGGTGTCAACCGTAAGAACGGTGGTTGCATAGCATGGTCGGAGACAGGACCTTGTGCCAGACCGAAAAATCATAGGATGATCTTTACTATTGCTCCTACCAAGGATAGTACTAGCATCCGACACGTAATTAGACCATGAACAAATGCATGTCATGAGACATTGCCTTAACAGTTTCTTGTTCATCGCTTTCCTTTACAACCGGACGGTAGTTTACCGAAAGGTAATATACGGAACAAGTAAACTGGATGTGTGCTTTCCGATACCGGGATAGCAGTGGATTACACGAACCTAAAAGTTTTAGCCAAAATATTGATCCACAAATATATTTTGCAACACCGATGGTGGGTCAAATCAGAAAACTTGTCTAGGGTAAAATCTAGCTTGAATTTTCAAAAGATCAAATGTTTTCATAAAGATCCAATTTCCTAAAGGATCTAAATTTTCATAAGTCATGTGGGACTGTAAACCGCCTTTCAAATGTGCACTTTGCTTTGGAAACCGAAAGTAAATCGGCTATTTGATTGCAAGTGTCGTTGACCTACACCCAAGGCAACTGTGGATGACACACCCACCTTTAACCATGGTTCTATCATTACTATCATTGTTTATACCGCTATATCAAAATCACTGATGTATTAAGTGTGAAGAATAAAGAAGTGATTTGTATGTTTTTATTTCAAGACTGTATTGCTTGAGGACAAGCAACGCTTAAGTGTGGGAATATTGATAATGCTAAAAAGGAACATATATTTCATAGCATTATCCCCCAAGAAATACAAGATTTTAGTTGCAATTGTTCCATTTTCAAGTAATATTCGTTTATATTAAATAAGTGCGAAGACAAAAGGCGAAAATGACGAATTGAAGACAGAAAGGTCCAAAAAGCTCAAAAGTACAAGATACAATCAAAAAGGTTCAAATTATTGATGAGGAACGTCTAAAAATGACAAAAGTACAAGTTACAAAACGCAAAGTACACGATATAAAATAGTACGCAAGGACGTTCGAAAATCCGGAACCGGGATATGAGTCAACTCTCAACGCTCGACGCAACGGTGTAAAAATTACGAGTCAACTATGCACAAGAATAAAATATAATATTTAAATAATTCATAATAAGAATAATATTAAATAATAAAAAGTTGTTAATTGAGCATAGTTCAGGGGTCATAAATGAAAATTCAAATCTATATTTCGCCTATAAAAGGCCTCGTTCTCTGCTCGATCTATCATCCCATTTTTCCAATCTCTCTCTCTCTCTCGTATATGTAATAAAAATATATATAATTTTAATTTTAATTTTAATTTTAATAATTTTAATTATGATTTAATTTAGTTATGGTACAAATGATTTACGGGTTTTAAGTCAAAACTCTGTCCGTGCAACGCTACGCGATTAATCACCACTGTAAGCTATGTTCTTCCTTTTTAATTTAATGTCTCGTAACTAAGTTATTATTATGCTTATTTGAGCCGAAGTAATCATGATGTTAGGCTAAAATATTAAGATGGGGTTATTGAACTTTGGACCATAATTAAGGTTTGGGCAAAAGACCAACACTTGTGGAAATTGGACTATTGACTATTAATAGATGGGGGGTATTGTCTAATTGAGTGACAACTCATTGGAGTCTGTCGAACCTATCTTCAAATTAATTAACCTAATAATTAATAATAATTATGGTTGTCCTATTTAGTGACGTTCATATGGAATCTGTTATAATCATTTAATTAATCAATTGGGTTGGGTAATTGATTATTCATTCTGATCAAGTGGATGAATTAATATTCATAAACCAATTAAAACAGGGGTGGATTACATACAGTGATAGCCGGTGTAATTGTTGACAGAAGTGATAACTGCGTCACAGTTTAAATCCTTAATCAGTTGGAATATTTGACTTCGGGTATAAGGGTAATTTGACGAGGATACTCGCACTTTATATTTATGACCGATGGACTATTATGGACAAAAACCAGATAGACGTATCAAATAAACCAGGACAAAGGACAATTAACCCATGGTAATAAATTAAAATCAACACGTCAAACATCATGATTACGGAAGTTTAAATAAGCATAATTCTTTTATTGTATTTCTCATCGTATCTTTATTTACTGTCATTTTATTACTCGCAATTTTATTTACTGTCATTTTATTTATTGTCATTATTTTACGCACTTTAATTAGCGTCATTTATCTTTGCGCTTAAAATATAGAATCGACAAACCGGTCATTAAACGGTAAAACCCCCCTTTTATAATAATATTACTACTTATATATATATAAATATATATATATATATATATTTATATAAATATAGTTTTATAAAAATATAGTACGTAATCACTAACTTCCTGTGGAACGAACCGGACTTACTAAAAACTACACTACTCTACGATTAGGTACACTGCCTATAATGTTGTAGCAAGGTTTAGGTATATTCCATCCGTAAATTAATAAAACTTGTGTCCTATTTTGTAGTATTTTGTATTAAAAATAATACTATTTCGTACCCTCACGCTACAACATCAACGGTTGTTATGAACATCGATGACTTGTTTCGCGAAGTCATTCCCTTGCGAAGATTTGGTTAACCATGGTTCATAATTTATTGTTGGTAGCCTTTAATTATTATTATGATTATTTATGCTTATGATGTTGCTAGTTGTACGATTTGATGATACTAGCTATTGATTACTTATGAGGTTGCTAGTTGTACGATTCGGTGATACTAGCTATTGATATGAAAGGGTATGTGATTATATGTATTTATGTGATGTCGTGGTTGCGAGTAGGTAAGTTGTATATGCATGTATATATTTATTCTACTCACTAAGCTTTAGCTTACCCTCTCGTTGTTTACATTTTTATAGATTTGCGTGGAGGATGGGTCGGGTAAGTGTGGGGACTAGTGGACTTGCGTAGTTTGCTTTAGAATACGTGACGTTGGATTTGATTAGGATTGGGTAGTGTATTCCCAATCACCATGCTCGGTCTATGTTTTGTATTAAACTAAAATGGGTCGAAATGGTCACTTTATTGTAAATTGGGTCGACGTGGGCCCGGTGTTGTAAAACTTGTTTTATTATGAAAACGTGTTAGTTTTACTTACTTTAATGCGTTGTGAAAACCGTTTCGTCTAAAAGTGCCGGGAAGTGGACGATCTTTTTTTCAAAAAAGGAAAGAGTGGACAGACCACTTTGGAGCGCCGCTCCACAGTGGGGCGCGCCGCGCCGAATGCTGAACTGGACAATTTTGATATAAAAAAAAATTCGTGTTTCGGTTGGATAACGGGTTGGGTTGTTACAAGTGGTATCAGAGCATGGTCTAAGGGAATTAGGTGACCTTGGAATAGGTGCCTAGTCTTAGACTTATTGATAGTGGTGCGTTAATTGCGGGACTTGTAGGATTACGGGCCGGATTGAGATTTGTTAGTGCCTTAGAGTAGGTGACTAGCTAGGACTTGTGCTTGTCTAATGTGGAATTTTGTGGGGCCCTATTTCGTGTGTAAATTAGTGCCTTAGATCGCTAGTGCCTAATGTAAGTAGGCAAACTTGGACGTTGTTTTAGTGATAGTCACCTAGGTTGTAGGTTGACTTGTTGTTGTGGTGTACTTGTGTACGTTTATTATTATTGTATATTGGTGTATATATACAGGTATCTTTTGGTGCGGTGTCTTAGGGACGAATCTATTGGAAAGATTCGCATGTTTGGCGGTTTGAGTGATCAAGTTCACGGTAAGGACTTGGGTCATTCGGGTACTAGGGGTTATCGCGTGTTATTTTGTGTGAATGTTGCGTCAGTCCTGGTAAAGTACTTTGCATGACCATGTGGAAATGGTAAGGTACACATTTGTAATAGTGATTGATCACCATTATTACGAAAGTGTATCTTGACACCAAGCATAACATGACAAGTACCGAACGGAGGAAACGTGGCATGGTTGGGGTAGAACGGGACGTATTAGGAATCTTTTATTGGTTCCTAGGATATAGTGGTCTCGAGTGATGTGCTTGTTGTCACATCGAGATCTTTACGAGTCGGGAAGTGTTACGGTGGATTCGGTTAGCTAAGGTGAGTGAGCAACTCACGAGTTTGGTGCGTGCTTAGTCACCCTAAGTAGTGGGTGCATTGTTGAGATTGTTATTGGTTTTAGTTACCCATCGTAACTAGGATGACCGATTTACGTGTGCGTGTGTGCAGTGAAGACTTGAATTCCGTAATGGAATGCAATAAGTCTAATGATTGTAGTTTTGAGTTACACTCGGTAGAGTGTGAGGTTAGAGAATCGTGTTAGGATTCTAGTTGTGAGTCGCCTTGGAATTGGCGAATCGAGGAGTCTCCGGGTCGTTAAACTCATGGGAGTGGGACCCGTATGACGATGATTGTGTTAGTGTGTTGTGGCTTATAAGGTAACATTCCTAATGGAATATCCCTTGTAGTAGTGGGGATGTGCGGAAGAGTGTAAGACTTGGTGTTTCCAAGCATCTCTTTAGAGTTAGATGAGGAGTTTCATGAGGCTATATCATTTGGCCTTGTGGAAATTGCGGGTAGCGTGTGATCGTTAGGAACTTTCGATAAGACGATAAACCATAAGGTTTGCGGGGTAGGTATGACTACGGGTCATTAGTATAGAGAGATGGGTGTATGGAACCTAATGATCTAGTTTCTAAAAATCGGTTGACTGTGGTGGGAGTCTGCATGACACAGCGTCAGGTGCCTTCTTATACCTGCTAGTGTAATGTTCAACTCTGGTGATGGTGTGATCACTTAGTGCTTAGGGTGCCCGTGAGATACCCTTGGAAGCATCGAAGATTTTAAATAGTGATCGACGGGTGTTAGTAATTCGATGGTTGCAAAGGTCGAAGTTTAGGAGCATTGCAGCAAATACTTCTTATGAAGAGGCGGATGAGCGAATCTTGTTAATCTTATGTGATAGACGAGTAAGGATGACCGGTGAGCCGGTGATGGGCTTGATGGTCGGTTAAGCCAAAGGTTATGATGACATGTTGATATTGTGGTAGACACAATTATGGAGTCGGATTTGGTCACTTTTCTCCATGAGAGTGAGCAATGTTTGATAAAGGTTCGTTGTGTAGGAGGTCGGGTGATCTCGAATGAGAAGCACGACTGATTAAGTAGAGTGGCATATGCCTAGTCATAGAGGCGTATGTGGGACTTTGGTGGAGTTCGCTTTGCGAACTATGAAGAACTTTTAATTGTGATTTGTGGTATGACGGTGCGATGTCGTCGCATGTACGACTTCTCAAGTGATTGTACATGTCGGCTCTGAGAGCCTAAAGTGAATTTGCGGTGATTTGATGTTTATGACCAACGGTGAGAGTGGTCAGGTGTGATGTGGAATTACAATTTCGCGGGATGTTATCATCTTGGCGGGGAGAATGGAGAGATAAATCCTAAGTGGGGGAGTTTTTACTGCCGCCCGAGGAATCTCCGGTGGTGTTAGATCAAGTGAAGCGTAAGTCTTCTTGTATAAGGTGGTCGTGCAGTACCAAGTGCGGTATGAGACCAAGTGTGAAGTTTGAGATCACGGACATGAGAGAATGTAACTATCATTGCGGGTGCTCTCGTGATGTAAAATTGGGTTGGTGCGAAACCCGGATAGTGCTGTTGAGTAGGTACGAGTTCGATTTCGGTATGGATACTGTATTTTCCCTTTCGAGAAACGTGATTGTGGATATTGTCAGT
Organism: Rutidosis leptorrhynchoides; assembly: GCF_046630445.1. Lineage (NCBI taxonomy): Eukaryota > Viridiplantae > Streptophyta > Magnoliopsida > Asterales > Asteraceae > Rutidosis > Rutidosis leptorrhynchoides. Next base: position 545,904,488 of record NC_092336.1, on the reverse strand, counting down.
GGATTATTCCACTTTATGGATGATTGTGAGGCGGGGAGTTCTATTTTCGATTGTCTCACATAGAGACACGCTGGTTTTGTTTGTTTGCGAGGGTGCATTCCCTAGTAATGCGACCCGTTAGCCGCATTGAAATGTCGAAACCATCCTTAACGGACGGTCTAGGTTGGATGATTCACCTGACATTGGTGAATACTTTTGGAGGTCGCGTGACGAATTGCGAATTGTTGGGATGATAATTCGCTATTGACAGGATTCTAGTACACAAATAGTTTCCATGATAGTGCTAGGAAGCCGTATTGTATGGATGTGTTGTTGGGTTTAGGGGAGAAACCCTGTGTCGAGTGTTGATGTTTTGTCTAACTTGTGGTGTATTATTGTCATCCTGGATTAATTCAGAGACGGAAGGTCGTGTGCGGATCCATTCATGGGAAAGTTTGTATCCCTAGTGTGATTAGTTGGTGATACCGAAATTTCTTCGTTGAAGGAATGACCCGGTTGTGGAGACGAGGGGAGTTGGTTCTTGAATCAGAGAACATTCATGATTGAACGGTTGAGTGTACGTTTATGAATCGGTGAGGCACGAAGTTTTAACGCGGCATGAATCCTTCTCGATTTGGATTAATGCAAGACTTGGGTCACAACGTAGTGGACCTAGTAGATCGCGTTGGGTGATATAGTTAAGGGTGTAGCTTGTTGCGACTTGTAGATGGGAGAACTTGAAGGGATGTTAAGTGGTAAGTGTTATCCATAAGGATTTACTTTTACTCGATCTTCGTCGTTTTGGATGTTGACCTTATTGTGGAACGTGGTTACTCTTGGCATTGTACTTGTGAAGGGTACACCAAAGGAGTGATATCTCGGTACGAGATTGGTTGAGTTCTTCCCGATGTGAGGGATTGAGCAAGTTTCTAGTGCTCGGATTCGTGGATTTGGTAAATCGCGGATGGAGATTAAGTTGAAAGGGGGTGATTCATCGGAAGGGTCGCTTAAGTGCGGTGTAAGATCTTTGCGTTGCGGGAAATTTCGTAGACTTCGAGTTCGAAAGTACGTCGAAGGACCATAGGATGTAGGTCCGGATGGGTTAAGTGACGAAGATCACGAGGACGTGATTGAGTTTAAGTGGGGGAGAGTTGTAAGACCCAAATATTTATTGTACATAATGTATTTATGGTGTACGATCCGTGTATAAAGTGTACGAGACATGTACATGTTGCTTGCTCGAACGTCGAAGAAAACTGGACGTTGTTTGGAGTCAAAAGGTGTGTACGTACCTTTTCGACCCCAAATAAAGTTTGTGTTGATGTTTCAAAGCCTTACCATTGGAAAGAAAATCTTATTACGTTTCCAACGATATTTGATTCATCGAAAACGGAGCTACGGTCAAAAAGTTATGGCCAAAACAAGTTACTGAAAACTAACCTGAAGGTTGGAGCGGCGCTCCACCCTTTAGAGCGGCGCTCCGATCGCGTCTGATGCAATTTTCAGCATTTTTAAAAGGTTAAATGAAGGGTACTTTGGTCCTTTCACTTGTGGACGGATTTGTGACACTTAGAGCAGTTTTAGATCCACTTTTGGATCATTTTGGCATCGACACATCTCTCTCATCTTATCTTAGAGAGAGAGAGAGATTTCTAGGGAGATTTGAGGTTTTGAAGAAGAAGAAGCTTGAATCGATCGAAAGCTCGAGTGTTAAAGTTGTTCCTTTCGTTCTCGGCTACGTTTTGATTGTTATGGTAAATTCTAAATCCGAATTTCATTGTTAAGATTATTGTTTGAGTTAGGGTTTGTGTTAGTTAGTGTTATAAACCCATTTTATTGTGAAATTTAGGGGTTTTGGGTAAGATTCAAGTAAGTAAGCCTAAATGGGTGACTTAGGGTTTCGAGTGATGAAATTATGAGTTTGGGTCTTGCGTGTGTTGGTTAAACGTTAGAACACTTGTGTTGACTTGGTTTTTGGGTGTAAACCCTAATTTAGGTCAAAACGGGTCAAATGGGTATTTCGGGACGAGTAAGCTTGATTCGGTGTCAAATTAAGTTTTAAGTCAAGTTTTGGTAAATCAAGTAGGTAAATACTTGATTTAAGTGTTAGTGGTTGTCTTGAAAATATAATCACTAGTCGTTAGTGATTTTGGGGCGTTTTATGACTTTGGTCAAAATGAGCAATTTGAATTGGGTCAAAATTGAGGATGACACTAATTTGGATTAATTTGATGTTAAACGCTTTTGTTAAGTGTTAAATGATGCTTTTGATGTAATTACAAGCGAGAAGTGATTTTAGGTTAAAATTTGGTGTTTTAGCAATAAAGTCAAACTTGGTCAACCATGGAATGGGTTTTGTGTAAAATACGAGCTAGTATGCGTTTAAAGTTGACATATTTGGGTATTTCGAGAACGCGGAAACTAGTCTCGTTATTTTTGGACCTTCGGGTAGCGTTAAAAGTGCAAAAGGGTATATTTTGCACTTGTTGTTCATTCGGGCGGGTCGAGAGTCCAAATGAGGTTGTATGTTGATTATGTGTATACCTATATGCGTACTATAGGTAAAATCTTGCTCGGTCGCGTGTGGTGGAGATTTCGCGCATGGTTTGTAATGCTCGAGTTCACGAGGTGAGTGGAATATCTATGTATGTACGTATATGATTTATGTGCCCGTAGTAATGGTGTCACATAGCCATTTTTGTGACCATAGTTGTGGGACATAGCCGTTTTGTCCATATTGATAGTTGCGGGACATAGCCGTTTTGTCCACATTGATAGTTGCCCGTAGTAATGGTGTCACATAGCCGTTTTTGTGACCATAGTTGTGGGACATAGCCATTTTGTCCACGTTTAATATTTATGCACATAGCCGTGTTTGTGCATATAGTGGCGAGTAATAGCCGTGTTTTACTCCCACATTGTTATCCGTATTATTTGTGCACATAGCCGTGTTTGTGTACATGATTGTGAGTAATAGCCGTGTTTTACTCACACATTGATCAAGTGATGCCATAGCCATTTTTGGAACACTTGGGGGTGATGCCATAGCCGTTTTTGGAACACCTCGGGGGTTAGCATGCCATAGCCGTGTTTGGAAGCTAACGGTTGTTATGAACATCGATGACTTGTTTCGCGAAGTCATTCCCTTGCGAAGATTTGGTTAACCATGATTCATAATTTGTTGTTGGTAGCATTTAATTATTATTATGATTATTTATGCTTATGATGTTGCTAGTTGTACGATTTGATGATACTAGCTATTGATTGCTTATGAGGTTGCTAGTTGTACGATTCGGTGATACTAGCTATTGATATGAAAGGGTATGTGATTATATGTATTTATGTGATGTCGTGGTTGCGAGTAGGTAAGTTGTATATGCATATATATATTTATTCTACTCACTAAGCTTTAGCTTACCCTCTCGTTGTTTACATTTTTATAGATTTGCGTGGAGGATGGCTCGAGTAAGTGTGGGGACTAGTGGACTTGCGTAGTTTGCTTTAGAAGACGTGACGTTGGATTTGATTAGGATTGGGTAGCGTATTCCCAATCGCCATGCTCGGTCTATGTTTTGTATTAAACTAAAATGGGTCGAAATGGTCACTTTGTTGTAAATTGGGTCGACGTGGGCCCGGTGTTGTAAAACTTGTTTTATTATGAAAACGTGTTAATTTTACTTACTTTAATGCGTTGTGAAAACCGTTTCGTCTAAAAGTGCCGGGAAGTGGACGATCTTTTTGTCAAAAACGAAAGAGTGGACAGACCACTTTGGAGCGCCGCTCCACAGTGGGGCGCGCCGCGCCGAATGCTGAACTGGACAGTTTTGATATAAAAAAAATTCGTGTTTCGGTTGGATAACGGGTTGGGTTGTTACAACGACGTATCCATGTTTCAGACGATGTTTGAAGGTAGCCAATAACACGATTCAAAAACATAATCGTTATTTGTGTTATTGGATAAAAAAGATTCACGTTGAGAGTTAATGGTTTAAGGTTAAGGAATTGCTATGTAGGGTTTACGGTTTATGGTTTACAGTTTAGGATTTCGAATTTAGGGTTAAGATTTTAGGATTTAGGGTTTAGGGTTTAGGGTTCAAGATTTAGTGTATAGGGTTTACGGTTTAGTGTTCGGGGTTTAGAGTTAAGGGTTTAGAGTTTAGGTTTTAGAGTTTAGGATTTAGTTTTTAGAATATGTAGTATAAACTTTAGGGTTTAGGGTTATATGGTTTATGGTTTAGGGTTTAGTGTTTGGGGTTTACATATAGGGTTTAGGGTTTATGGTTTAGTGTATTGAGTTTAGTTTATAGAGTATAGGTTTTAGAGTGTAGGGTTTAGATTTTAGAATTTATGGTTTGGGGTTTAGGGTATAGTGTTTAAGGTTTAGGGTTTAGTGTGTAAGGTTAAGGATTTAAGGTTGATTTAAGTTTAGGGTTTAGGGTTTAGATATAGGGTTTAGGGTTTAGAGTTTAGTGTATAGGGTTTAGGGTTTAGTGTTTAGTGTTTAGTGTTTAGTGTGTAGGGTTTAATATTTAGAGTTTAGGAGTTAGGGTTTAGTGTTTAGGGTTTAGAGTTTAGGGTTTAGTGTTTAGGGTTTAATGTTTAGTGTGTAGGGTTTAGTGTTTAGGGTTTAGGGTTTATTGTTTAGGGTTTACGATTTAGTGTTTAGGATTTAGGGTTTAGGGTTTAGTGTTTAGGGTTTAGTGTTTACGATTTAGTGTTTGGTGTTTAATGTTTATGGTTTAGTGTTTAGGGTTTATGGTTTATGGTTGAGTGTGTAAGGTTTAGTGTTTAGGGTTAAGTGTTTAGGGTTTAGGGTTTGGGGTTTAGAGTTTAGGGTTGGTGGTTTAGGGTTTAGAGTTTAGTGTATAGGGTTTAGGGTTTAGGGTTTAGGGGTTTGAGGTTTAGTGTGTAGGGTATAGCGTTGGTGGTTTAGAGTTTAGGGTTGGTTTAGGTTTTAGAGTTTAGAGTTTAGATGTAGGGTTTAGGGTTTAGAGTTTTATGTATAGGGTTTATGATTTAGTGTTTAGGGTTTATTGTTTACAGGTTAGGGTTTAGGGTTTAGATTTTAGGATTTATGATTTAGGGTTTAGGTTATGAGGTTTGGTTTAAGGGTTTATTGATTAGCGTTTAGAGTTTAGAGTTTAGTATGTTTAAGGTTTAGATTTAGAGTTTAGGTTTATGGTTTAGTGTTTAAAGAGCGAGATATGTTGATAAAGCTGAAAGTTAAAGTACAATTTGGGTTATCTTTTGGCCCATTTGTTTCCTGTTTTTAACCCGTATGTTTCAATTGACCCATTAAACTAATTTAAGATTAAAACTTTCTCAATCAAACCATATTAGATAAAAACATAACCCAATTGACCCAAACCCAATTAATTTGACAATATGGTCTAACCCCTCTATCATGTTTAATTGTTCATATCGTTCATACAAAAAAAAAAAAAAAAGAACAAATGGTATTTCTCTAAACTTAATACAATTATCACTTAATACATTTGTTTATAGTACTTCAACTTCAAAGTTTACATATTGATCAACGTTATTTTGTTGAATGATTAATCTACAACAACTTCCCAAACATTTTGTATGTGAACAGTTTAAGAAAACAATGAAAAAGAGGAATGCTTGTATCAATTGTAATAGTGTTGAATTAAAAGTTAAAATTATCTAAAAATGTGAGATATGATTCATAAGCAGTGGCTGGCCTTCAATAATGTAGCAATTAAATTTAAAACATGGTAATTTTATTTGGTTCACTGTAATACAACAAGCTTATTGGTATTTAACGATTTAAGATGTAGAAATGTGCTTAACCAAGTTTGAAGATGAAGTAACACATACAAATAATACATCAACCCACCTTAAACGACTTACAATGGCACCACACATACGTTTTCCATCTTGCATAAAACACATTACGGATACTGTTATGCATCAACTGGTATTTTCCTTTGTCTACACACATCATACCTAATTACAATGTTTCGTACAATATTATGTTAATGTTGATATTACTATACCTGTTTTTATTTCAGTTTTAGAAACTTGGGAAGTCCGGGTGATCACAATAGACAAACCAACATTGATGTCCATTATCATTATCAGAATAATCCTATCACTAATGATGAAAATAATAAAAATGACAGCAGCTCGGATATATTTAATTCTAAGTTTAACGAGAATTCCTATTTATCAACTATCGAAAGATCATCAAATAAACAAACTTTTTAATTATAATAAAAGAAAGCATGAATGATATAGATGAACAATTGCAAATGTTTATGGATTTAGTTTCTTTCTATTTTGATGCTTATGCATGTAATTATTAAACAATTTAAGATATAACTTATGGAGTTATGGTAGCTTAGTAACCATTGAATAGTTTGGCATTTAATTGAACTTTATATGTCAATCGATGAATGATGGTAATTTTGATATTCTACAGATCTTATCATTAAACACAAGTTGCAACTAAACAACTAAAATGTATGATCTTATATTTGTATAATCTTATTCTTCTGTATATTATAAAAAAATTGTCAATATAAATATATTACAAATAGTATTCTTATAGAAACATAAACTTCATATTAATTATCTTCTATTGTTACATTGTTTGGATAACCAAATCCTAGGCAAAATAACAAATACAGTTTAATATGATATTAATAAATGATTTCACCTTTAAAAAATCTCGCGAAATCGCGGGTCTAGTTTTAGTATAATTTGTTATCAATCGAAGTAGTACCCAATCAAATTGAATCCATTGATTACAAACCTTATCTACCGTTTATTAAAACAATCAAATAAAAATAAATTTTTATAATAAAATATATACATGCATTGACTTCACTGCAATATAAACATTTGAATTGGCAATCTATTTGCGTTTTTCTCTAATTGGAGTGTGGATTTTACTCATGGAATATACTAATAATAATGTGGCTAATGGTGAGCGGCCAACGATCATGGTTACAAATGACGATGGAATAGATGCACCAGGTCTGCAGGCTCTAGTTCAGGTTCTCCTCACCACTAATCGATATCGTGTTTGGGTCTGCGCCCCGGATACGTATGTTGCTCCTAACCTTTATTATACTTTATACTATACTACTATACTATATATAACATGTCATATATGTGTAGCCGTTGATATATTCTTCAATTAGTACATATACTGTTGGGTGCAAACGTACTCACTTGAAAACATTGAGAAATCAAAGCTTGTATATACAATTTAATTGCTATTCCTTTTATTGACTGGTCTCGTTTCACCTTCCGAGAATAATAAGCCTTGATCTTGGGGGTTTGTAGACGTTGTACACGGATCTTAGAATCAGTCTAACTCGATCTAATGGCGGAAAACAATAGACCTAGGCTTAATCGAATAATGGTTTGTTCACGGGACCAAATAAGTCGAACTTAGACCTAAATCTAGATTAGAATGACACCTAGAATGTGTTATTCGGTGAGTTGGAGGTAGGAGACGATAGCTGGCACGATTAAGGTTGATAGAGTGTGCAAACCATGAATGAAAACCGAAACCCATTTATATACTGTCTGTAGTGACAGTCGGTCGACTGACGGTCAGTCGACAGACTCTCTGGTTTAGTCGATCGTTGATCAACTTACACCGACCTTACAATGTCGACCGACAGTGTCTTCACTCGATCAACTGACTATCGACTATCTGTTCAGTTTAACTATTGAATGAACATTCACGCACAATATCAAACGTTCAATAGTCACAGTACAAAGTTGAAGTTCAAGGTTACATGACTGATATACACAATAACGTTCAATAGAACTAGGGATTACAAATAAGCACCAATAGTGTTATATACATAAGTATCAGACGACTTGGGCTGTTAATGGTCCTGACATATACAAAGAGAACCATATAATTGATCAATCATAACCATCTATATTGCATCTGCCTGTGCCATTTTATATTATTAATCAATGTTCACACATTGTTTATCCTGCTTTTGGTATTATCAGGGATAAATCAGGCTTCAGTCATTGTATTACTCTGCGAGGTCCTCTTTCTGCAAAGCGAACTGAAGTTCATGGAGCAACGGCTTTTGCTATATCTGGTTATTTTTTTATTGACTTAATTATGTTATCTCTGTTACAGCTTTACATTTTGATTGGGAACTTGTTGGTGCTCTTAGAGATATTTACACAATTGATAGACATTTTCCAAGAGTAGTTTTTCAGTTGACTATTGAAAAATTATCTTGTGAATTATATAATATTAATGATGCAAGTTTCTTTCATATTTTGCAGGAACTCCATCCGACTGCACTTCATTGGGAATATCCAAGGCACTATTTTCTTCGGTGCCAGATCTGGTAAATTATTGTGTTTCATCTAACACTGTGAAACTGACCCAACTATGATTTGTAATGCTTATCAGTTGATATAGTTGAGGATGATGTTGTTTTTTAAGAAGCTACTGTTTTAATTTATCTCTTGAATTAGGTTGGGTAAATATGCTACTTCTAACCTTATAACATATGCTACATAATTCTACTAATGTTTGTTGCATATTAAAACTTTACTGACTTGTTTCAGTCAACCTGTACAGGTATTAAGTGGCATAAATATGGGTATCAACTGTGGTTACCACGTGTACGTAACAAATTTCAGTTAGATTATGGTTTCATTGATATCTTAATGTATGATGTATCCATTGTTTTGAAGTTCATGCTCTAGTTGTGAATGTTCTTTTTTGTTGAAATAGCAGAGACTCTTTTTTAATTGGATTTTTTTTTGAAATAGCGTTCCCTCAGGGACGGTGGCAGGTGCTCGAGAGGCCTTTATGCGGGGTATTCCATCTGTCTCAATATCATATCAATGGTATGTATGTAACCTTCTTGTAGATATATATTGATAAAAGAACAAAGTTTAGATGTTGAATTTAATATGGGATGAACTGGTGGCTGTTGATAGGATGCCGAATACAAGCAATATCAACGACTTCACACTTGCTGCAGAGGCTTGCTTACCTATAATAACTGCCATTTTGTCCGAGATAAAAAATAAAACGTACAATCAGAATTGTTTTCTAAATGTAGCTTTGCCAACAGATATTCTGAATCATAAGGTGCGTTAGTGCGTTACTATGCACAATTGCACATACCTGCATCAGCTATATATATTTGGATCACATGATTCACATCATATTCTGTTGCCATAAAGAATGTGGAATGTTAATATTTCTTCCTCTATGTTCTGTTTTGTTAATTAAAAGGGTATTAAAGTGACTAAACAAGGAATAAGCAGTGGCATAGCTTGTTGGAAGCAAGTTTCGTTAGACGCCCAAGGTGGACAAATCTCAATCGATACAAATTCGGTTGAATCAAACGGTGTTGCGATTAATGTTTCACATGAACAGCTTTTATTCAAGAGAGAGGTGTGGTACTTACTAGCTGCTTAACTATTTCAAACATTTTTCCAGTTTTTCAATTTTAATTATAAATAGAAAAAGCTAGTTGATTTATAATGACAGGTAATTCAAACAATTAGTGCACTTTCTTTTGTTGTTTTAAGCATTACATTACTAGGTGCATAACCTTCAAGCTTATCATTTTAGTTTAGAAACATTGATGTGGGAAGTTTGATTTCAAAGGTATTATTTGTAGTACATATTCTTTGCAAGAGGTCTCAGGTTCGAATCCTATCTAGGATGAATATTTAGCGGTGGTCAGGGATGTGTTTGGAAACAGCCAGAGAGTAATCCTGCTGGGCTGTGTATATTAGAGTATGAGATCGGATTACTCGCCTTCCGGATAGCCCGAACAGGAAAAACTTTATGCCTTTTTATATATAAGTTATGTGCTAAACATGCTTTTAATTCAGGTCAAGAGTGGTAATATGGATGATGGTGAAACGGATTACTATAATCTTCTACAAGGATATGTATGTAGATTTCTCACCTAATAATTTACATATATGATATATGCAGTGTTGTAAAAGTCGGCAGACTAGACCAATTAGTCCCTGGATAGTCCCAGGGTCGGTCAAAGTCGCTGGTCATCAGATGATCAACGCCTGTCAAAGTCAGTCAACAGGTCAAAACAATTCAAAAGTCCGATATAGTCAGAGTCATATTTATTAGTCAAAATCTGTCAAAGTTGGTAACCGACTGACTAGTTCGTAGTTCCTACGAAGTCCCGGCAGACCGGCGACTTTTGCAACCTTGCATATATGCATATTATTGTTGATTTCACATATGAGGTTTATATATATATTTCAGATAACTGTCACTCCCCTTGGGGCCTTAAGTAACGTGGATATTGACTGCCATACTTATTTCAAAGAGCTTTTACCAGAAGTGGTGACTGAGTCTACTTCTCGAGTCACAACGTAACTTCACTTGCAAAGTATTATTTCAGTAATTTAAATGTTTCAGTAATTACTACTGAATGATTGAACTAATCGAACCTATTTCAATAACGAATTCGAGTGCAATGATGTTGAAATTATTTTCGTCTTCGGTTGATGATAGTGTACCCCACCTCCGGCCCGATTACCAGCTACGCAGTTTGCTTCGGAGGATTTGGCCACAATATATGACACGAAGGAAACTTTGAGCTACAATGAACGAGGTCCTGAAATCAGAGCAAGAATAGTGATCTTAGAGCCCATAAAACCTCGGTCAATTACAAAGTCAAGCTAGCAAAACTATTCCTAGCTCGGCTGCACGCCTGTACAACAAAGTAAAGGGACAAGCTCACTTTCCTCTGCAGGTTTACCAAAAGGGAAAGGTCAACTAGTATTCCCAAACCATTGGGAACTAGCAAGCTGGTATAGGAAGCCGGTCCATCCCACTTATAAATAGATTAGAATGCAGGATACATTCCACATTCAACACACACACACACACACATAATAACACATCATGTTATATCATTTGCTTCGGTGGTGTAAAACAATCACCTGATTGTTACCTTCGGGGAATTGCCAGCGAACAAAACTAAAACTATAACCACTCAATCTCCAATCTCAGTGACTTGTATATCCTCATTTCAATACTAATCGCCAGTTATTGTACAAACACATTGGCGCCATCCGTGAGACTCACATCTTATTCATCTTGTTGAGCAAGAACCGACGTCATGGCGGACTCTAGTCACATATCTCCGGGTTTCACACCACCCAGAAACCCACAAACCACAGAATCAGCACAACTGGAGTTCTCAACTGTGGGGACCTTGACCAGGTCACCAGCCACTTCTGCTGCATTTGTCTCAACGAACTATCATGGTTCGCAGTCCTCAGAACCACCTCCGCTGATAGATAAGACCTTCGTCTTAAATAATTACGATCACATCAGATCGGTCATAAGGAGTTTAAGGGACACGGGGATCTTGCAGAGTAGAAGGGTGCTAACATACGAAAGTGAAGAATATGACGAGGAGCTGGAAATGGAACCTCCGAACCAAAACCCGCAGTCTCGAAGTTTGCCGGCAAACTCGTCAACAGCTACTACGACTCAGACAAGGGAAACCACAAATATATCTCAGGTAACCCTAACCATACCTACGACACCCCTCTATACCTGCAATGTACCAGTTCCGACCGTGTCCATAGCATCCCAAGCACCAAACAGGCATATACGTCCGCCTCACCCGAGCTGGGGTAGCATGGGGCAACCAAACCAATATGTATGGTCCCAAGGAAACCCTTATGTCACTCCTAACATACCACGTGTAGAAACAACCCCTGTAAGCAACCTACCAAACACCTCAGTGCAACCAGTGACCAATCACGCTTACTTCCAAAATTGGAATCACCCACCACAACAAATGACAACCACATGGATATACCGTCCTAACCAGGGGGGATGTGTTGTGCCCAAGGTCACCAGATACTACTTCGATTGCGACCAGTAACAACTTTTGGGTAAATCAAAAAACCCCGTTTGTGCCCTACATCCAACATTGTGCATTCCCCGATGGAATGAAAATTCTCGTACACCTAATTTATTATGAAGGAAAAGATGACCCGGATGATTTCCTTAATATATTCGAAGGTGTAATAACCCGCCTTTTTCCGTTAATTTATTTTAACGCTCGTCTTTTTTTTATATAATATCCTTCGTTATCTAAATTCGTATCTTTCGTTAATTAGCGTTTTCAATATTTCCGATATTTAATTATAACATCTTCCGTTAGTTTGCGTATTTAAAATAATTCGTATGGTTAATTCACGCACCCGCTTTTAAACTCGAGGGATTAATGTTGCCAAGGGGCCAAACTAGTGACTAGGTTAACTAGTCAAACCCCACTCCCCCACCATTCATTTCACCTCCTACTTTTCTTCTTTCTCTCTTCTTACTTCCATTTTTCTTTCAAATCCACAACTTAAGATTCATTATCTAAATCCAAACTAGGAAGCTAGCATCAAAACAAATTACATATTTGAAATCCTCTCTTCATCCTCTGCAACTTGATACAAATTTCATCTCTAGTGGGTAACTTTTCTAAAACTCTAGATTTCTTGTTCTTGGTGTTCTTGACTAATAAAAGTGTTAATTAGTGTCTATGACTCAAGTCTAACATGAATATGTGATTTGTTTGCTAGATCTTGTTATTTTGCATAACTAGCATGAACTTGAAAATGACTAGTTTAATCTTGAGTTTTGGTTGATTAAATGTTGTTATATGTTAAAGTTCATGTATTAAATGTGTTACTAGCATCATTAGCTTCAATTTGATGTGTAGGTTGACTTGGAAAACTTCACTAACATGATTATTGATTTTGTGATTTTTGGTTAGGGTTTGATAGACTTAAAAATGAACTTTTGATGCATTAAATGCTTTGTAATGTTGTTGGTAAGTGTTTAGTTGCAATGTATGTTTAATTACCTTCGAAACGACATATCATATGTGTGCATTTAATTCCCGAATCATCAAATTGCATTTATGAAGTTGAATGTAATTAATGATGAACATTTAATGCGATTTATGTTGTTGTAAATGTTTAGTTTAGTTATTGTTATGGGTTCAATTGAACCACTAGTAATGAGTGTTTTCAAATGACATACAATAAGCGTTTTTCATGTTTGTTGACCATAAATTGTGATTTGGTGAAAGTTGGTTTGACTTAAACACTTGAAAACTGCCCAGGTGCTTTTCCGCTGCGCGCCAAATGGCCACGCGGCGCGGCTCCATGAGTAATTCGAAGTCAGTCTTTTTCCAACTTGTGAAACACCTGGTAAATTGAAGTGGCGCGGCGCGGCCAACCCTTGGCGCGGCGCGACCATGACTCCATCAGCACTTCCTGTTTTTGTATTTTGTCACACCGTTTAATTCCCGCTATGCTATACATGTCCGATTAACATGAAACTTGTTCCAACATAATTATATATGATTATAAAGCGTAGAAAATTGTTCGTTACCCGACCCGGACCCATTGACTTTTGAGTTGACTTTGACCAAGTTTGACTTTCGGTCAAACTTAACCGACACTTTGCTTAATCGTTATAACCTCTCTCTTGTACTTATATCTTGTATGAAACTTGACAACTTGACTCACATGCTATATAATCGAGTCGTAACGAGCCATAGGACTAATTGAACACATTTCGACCGACCTTGTGTCTTACCCGGTATTGATACAACTTACTTGTTTAGGTCAAGACTAAACAACTTTCATTGCACAACGTTTAAAATGAAGTACTTTGGCGTGCAACTACGGTGAGATCATAGTCCCACCTTTTCAACAACTTTTACTCTTTTAAATCATGGGATGAGAAACATATACGTTTTATACTTTTATGCTTTGAACACAAGTACGGAAACAAACATTCTACGTACGAGTTAGAACAAAAAACCTCAATTCAATTATCATTAGTTACACTTGTAGGGTGTAAGCGAGAACTTATGTTGTGTGGATCCATACGGGTTTGAAGAACCCTCATTTGGACGGCTCGCTACCGTCGGTGGATGAAATATATTTTCGGGTATAGTGTAGGTTCTAACACTATGATAACGGGGTTCGTATACAGTTAAGTCTTGATAATTGGGTGCTCGTGATACAACAACTTTTGGAATGTAAATGATTTGGCTAATCAACGTTATGGAAATACTAAATCTTGTGGTTCAAAAACAACGTTTACAATTACACCTATGATTTCACCAACGTTTTTCGTTGACAGTTTTCTATATGTTTCTCAGGTTCTTGATTGGCTACTTGATACATGCTTCCGCGTACATTTTGATTATTTCTTGGGGTCAAGCATACATGCATACGCTATTGATAGCATCCGTGATTTTCAACTTATATTATGTCACAAATCATTTCATTTATACCTTATAACTTTTGTAAACTTAAACATGTTGTCGAATCGTTGGTAAACTATAAACTTTGCAAGTCCTACATGTTTCAAATGAAAGCGACATAATTTTGGTCAAACGCATCTCATTCAGGGACTATGACCACGTAACGGGACCTAAGTTAACGGCGCCGTCAATGGCGATTTTGACGGGTCGTTACAGAAGGTGCAGCACGAATGGCCAAATGGGACATACCCGTATCATGTCACACACTTTCTTACATGTTAAAGGGAGATGCAAGGGTCTGGTTTGACTCCTTACCAAAAGACTCTGTATCTAGCTTCGATGACCTGAAACGGCAATTCAGGTCTAAGTTTAGCCAACAATAGCGACACAAAAAGAACCATGTGGCCGCCCTTGGAATAAAGCAGAAAGATAGCGAAGGTTCTAGGGCCTTCGTTACCAGGTATACCAATGAAACCCAACAGATCCCAAACCTACCAGAATCACAGAGGATATCCGGGTTGCTATATGGATCTAGGGTCAGACCTCTCATTGAACATCTTAGTCGAGACCTACCAAGCACCTACGAAGCTTTGCTAGAAAAAGCGTACATATGGTTAGATGCAAAAGAAACAGCAGGTAACTTCGTCCTAGATGATGCACCCATAAATAAGCAAAAATAGAAGTCAGAAAGAAGGGATGACAGACATGGTAGGAAAGAGGACAAGGGGAGATTCCACCCTTACCGAAGGGAAATCGGAGCTGGGATCTTGGGGGCATTGATAAAAACCCCCAAGAAAATCCTGCCAACAGAGAAAGCAGCCAATAAGTTCAAAGCTCCGGGAAAAATGTCCAACAGAGGAAGGAACAGGGACATGACCAAGTTTTGTGACTTCCACAATGATTTTGGTCACGAAACATATGAATGCTTCAACCTCAAAACATCCATCGAGGAAGCTGTTAAATCGGGAAAACTGCCCCATCTCATAAAAAGGATCCGAGAACCAAAGAAAGAAAAGGTACGGGAAAAAAGAACAGAAGACACGAGGCAGGAAGCAGAAAATGCAATCTTGGCAATGGATTCACACCAACCTTATAAGAAAAGAGATATGGGTCGAATTATCAGGGAATGAAGTGAAGTATCGTTTCCAGCCCTTGATACAATATGTCCTTCGGACCTACCAGTCACCATCAATGGAAGAATCTTTGGCAGGGAAGTCCGAAGGATATATCTAGACAGCGGAAGCGTCTGTGATGTAATGTACGAGCATTGCTTCGATCGGTTAAGTCCCACAATCAGAGCACGATTAGGTGCCCCTAGGGTACCTTTAGTGGGATTCTCCGGAGAAAGATGTTGGTCAATTGGGGAAATTGATCTTGACTTCACAATAGGTGAGCCACCATTAACAAGAACCGAAACCATTGATTTCGTGGTAGTCCGAGAAAATTCCCCGCACAACATTTTGCTTGGGAGAGTGGCTATGAAAAAGATGGGCATAATTGTCCCGACAGTGCATCAAATGGTTAAGTTTCATACTCACGAAGGTATTGGAACCCTTACCTCAACGTATGACAAGGATAAGGTAATCTTGGCTATAAAAGAAACTGTAAGTAACTAGAGGGGGGTGAATAGTTACTTGATTCGTTTTTAACACTTTTTCGATTGATCCCCAAATTCGATTAACTTTGATCAACCAATTCAACTCAAACTTGATGTGTGTAGTGTGTATGTTCAAAATGATAAATGAAGTAATGTAAAGAACATAGACACAAGGATTTATAGTGGTTCGAGTGGATGTTAACTAATCCACCTTAATCCACTCCCCGATTGCACTAATCGGGATTTATTGATTCACTAAGCACTTTTCTCCAAACCCGGCGGAGATCCGATTTACAAGTCTTCAACTTCTTTGGTAGACAACAAACCTAATCTTTCTATCCCTTTGAAAGATCAACTCCAACCTAGATCATCTTGTCTTCACCTTGGACAAGTATTAATCTCCAAATAAGATTAATCAAATTCCTAAGTCCCTTTAAGGAAGTAGATCACTAAGCTAGCATATGCTTCTACTAATTGAAGTTACAAGACTTATACACTTTGCAATGATGATCCTAAGACAATACTAGGACATACATTACATTAAGTAAACTCACAAGATAAATGATTTTGATTAATAAGTTTACAACAATCCAATTCTATATCTATAAGATCATAGAATCTTCTCTTGCTTGATCACATTTGAGTAGTAATTGATGCACTTGTGATCACTGGAAATAAGCCTTTGAAATATGCAAGAGGGTCAGCTTCAAATTCTCTTAAATGTTTGCCTTTTATAGTGAGATTCAAAAAGTAGCCGTTGATACACGGTTGCCATCACGGTCGACCGTGGTGCGACCGTGCGTGCTTCAGTCTAAATTTGGTATCCGTTATATAGCCGTTTGACTCAAATTTGAACACCACATTTTGGCACCTTTACTCCATCTAGCACCTGCAAAAGAAACCAAACATCCTATACAAGTACTATATGCATTAAGTGTGTGAGATTTGGTCTTAATGCATGAAAGTGTCTTGATTGATATTTTGGGAAATCTCAGTTTGGTCAAGACTTAGTTAGTCACTTTAATGCCCTTGGTTCAATTCTAAAGACTAGTCACTATATCATTAACTTCCTAGTTTCAATTAATCACAAGTCATGTTCTTTTTGAGTTTGGTTAGAGATTAATTGAATAATGTCTCTATAAGATAAGCATGAAGTATGTAGAGACATCAAGGTTAAGTCATAAGCAATCACTCTTAGTTACTTAGATTAGACCAAATAGACAATTGAATATACTTTCATTGTGAACCATTTTACACTTAATCTATTGGAGTAGGTTAGTTACTTGAATCCTAACTAGTGAGCACATAGTAAACATATTAATCAAGTTGACAAGTTTATAAGTATTAATCATATTGGCAAGTAGCAAGTAATACTCACATAGCAAGAGATAGTTATTCTAGAATCAATCATATAGATACTTGCACAACTTATAATTCAAGCTTTAACAAGTTTAAGTGCAATATACCATATTGCTTGATTAATGTGTAAGCACACATTAATGTCCAACACATGCACAAGGGAAGAGCAATCTCTAGTTGAGAATTGGTGACCATCCTAAATGTATCTAAGTGTGTTTTAGGATTACAAGTCATTACTAGTTAACCTTGAGAGCATTGTTCCTCATTTAGCCTTAATTAATCACTAAGTCATTTTTAATAGCAATTATTGTTCTAGTGATATTGGCTTAAGTGTGTTGGTACTTGATGATCATACTAAGGATATCTAGATAAGAATTAAGATCATAAGTTGTGGATTAACACTTATGTGTTATGCCTAATCTTGGTTAATTTGTCATTAAAGTGTCATTAGGCGTAATTAATCACAATTAGTGTTTTTATGACCAAAACTCAATTGAGTATGGAGAAGGCATCTATTCTAAGCATGTTGAGAAAGGT
Source organism: Rutidosis leptorrhynchoides (assembly GCF_046630445.1). NCBI lineage: Eukaryota > Viridiplantae > Streptophyta > Magnoliopsida > Asterales > Asteraceae > Rutidosis > Rutidosis leptorrhynchoides. The sequence continues at coordinate 545,886,725 of NC_092336.1, read as the reverse complement.
TTCATGAATTATAGATGTCGGGAACTAGTCAAACTTTATTTGGTCAAAAATGGTAACAGAGAAAACTGCGGTCGCACTGCGGTTGACCGTTGTGGCGACCGTGCAATTTGTTTTCACAAAACTGCGTTGCAATTCAGTTTGGGGCTTCACGGTTGACTATGCGGTTGACCGTACCTCGACCGTGTGTTTAGCTGAACTTTTAATTTCATTCTTTAGCCTATGTTTGACTTGGTCGTTTGCAAGATAAAGTATGGATTAGTGACCTTGCGTGTTTTATGTTAAGATGTCGGTCATCACTTATGCATATGTGTGTGTGTGTAACGACCCGAATTTTTCGACTTGCTTTTGTGCTTTGTGCTTTCACGAAACTGCGTATATGTGCGTACTGTGATGACTCGGAAATTTCTGACCAAATTTAAACTTAATCTTTGTATGATTAAACGTTTCCGACACGATAAGCAAAGTCTGTAATGTTAAGTCACGAAAGTTTTGGAACTATATTCATATAATCAATTATTCTTTGATTGTTCTCTATGATTCATGAACAATATATATATATATAACTTAATGTGTACATATATATATATATATATATATATATATATATATATATATATATATATATATATATATATATATATATATATATATATATATATATATGATTTCAAGTTATTTAGTAAACGATATTAACATTCGATTATTGATTCGATTAATATTTAGATAAGTTAACTAAAACATTTAAGATAAACCAGTAAAACACTAATTTGCTACAGTATTTTCGAATTGCTACAGTACCCGAAAAGCTACAGTATTTTCGAAAATCACTATTTGCTACAGTAAAAATGCTACAGTAAAACACTATTTCAAAATGAAAATGTATATATTATATATATATATATATATATATATATATATATATATATATATATATATATATATATATATATATATATATATATATATATATATATATTAACAAATAGCGAGACGATGATTTATCGAAGTAAATGACCAAAACACTCAAGTGTATAAGTTACAATTCTAGTGATATAATTTAGGGATAATTTAAGGCTATATTTTGACAAAGGTACGTGTCCCAAAATGTAAATTACAAGTTTTCTCAGCGTACGAAGGGACGTTCGAAAAACCGGAACCGGGACATAAGTCGAGTGACAACGTACGACTTATCGGAGCAAAAGTTACAAGTCAACTACGCACGTAAATTTAATATAATATATAATTAATTATATAAATTATATATATATTATATATATATATTAATATTTAATTACGTCGACAAACTAAATTACAAAATCATTTGTGAGCTGGAAAAGGGGTCCATGCGATCGCATGGAGTCCCCTCACAACAGCCATGCGATCGCATGGCAGGGAAATTCAGGCCACCTATAAAAGCTCGTTCGATCTGGTCCAGTTTCATCAATCTATATCTCTCGATATCTTTCTCTATGTATATATTTATATATTATTATTATTATTATTATTATTATTATTATTATTATTAGTATTATTATTATTAAAATTAATATTATTATTAATCTTATTATTATTAGTATTATTAATTAGTATTATACATAAACTACTACGACGAGGTTATGAGCGTGTCACTTTTAAAATGGATTTTCAAACGGGTTAAAGCTAAGGAAATTATGGGTTATTGCCAAGGAGATTATGGGTAATGTTCGGGGGTATATTTGTGAATCAAATCTAGTGTTTATCATCTCCGTTACATTTACGTACTTTCCTACAATATTGAATCTCAATATTGATACGTAAGCACTCATATTTTATCTTTTATATATTAATTGTGTATCCATGTCTAGTGCTCGAGTATATATATTTATACATGCTTGTATGCTAAATTTCGTCGTTAAACAGTTTATGATGAATCACGAATTAAATACATATGTTACTGGTAAATGGTATATGATATGCATGTTTTTGGAAAGCTGGCGAAAAATCAATGACTTTTCATTTAGATATCGAATAGTTTCGATGAACTGATTAAGAGATATGATCAACTGAATTATGATTGACGTTAATTGAAATTGCTTCTGAATCTGCAATTAAGATTTAAACAACTTGTTTACGAGATTGATAAAATGGATTTTTTAATATTACCAACCGAGTAAATGACTCCTTATATAAGGTATGTCTCGTTTTATTGAACTAATGTCAAAATTGACTTTTTGAAACGACTTTGGATAACTTTTGTATGTCGATCTCGAGCATTAGGATTGTGATACACTATGACCTGACCTAGCTTGATAGACATTTATTGACCAACATATGTTCTCTAGGTTGAGATCTACGATTATTTGGTAATTCGAGTTTCGATCACATTTTGGTGAACGACTTTATATGCTGCTAAGGTGAGTTTCATTGATCCCTTTTTAATTGCTTTTGCAATATATTTTTGGGCTGAGAATACATGCAATTTATTTTAAACGCAATGGACACAAGTACATACTAAATTCTACACCGAGTTTGAACCGAAAATCCCTTAGCTTTGGTAACTAGTAACTGTCGGTTATAAGAACCGATGGGCGCGAATAGAGGTATATGGATCCATAGGGCTTGATATCCCCGTCCAAGCTAGAGCACTAGCCTTTTAACGGACGTATGCTATTTGAGAAGCGTACACGTTGGTTTGCGTGTATTATTAAGATGATTATACAAAGGGTACAAATTATATATACGTTAAGTTTAGTTACCAGGGTGCTCAATCTTGTAGAATATTTTGATAAACGTTTCTGGATGAAACAACTGAAATTTTGTGATCCACCTTTATATACAGATTATGCGAAACACTAAAACTATGAACTCACCAACCTTTGTGTTGACACTTGTTAGCATGTTTATTCTCAGGTTCCTTAGAAGTCTTCCGCTGTTTGCTTATATGTTAGACAAGCTATGTGCATGGAGTCTTACATGGCATATTTATCAAGGAAACGTTGCATTCACCGAATCATCACCATGTATATTATTTTGACTGCATTGTCAATGGAAGTACTATTGTAAACTATTATTTACGGTGATTGTCTATATGTAGAAATCATCAGATGTCGAAAACCTTTGATTTAAATATTCATTTATGGTGTGCCTTTTCAAAAGAATGCAATGTTTACAAAACGTATCATATAGAGGTCAAATACCTCGCAATGAAATCGATGAATGACGTATTCGTCCATATGGATTTGGAGCAATCGTCACACGTACTGAGCTAGTTTATGCTCTGGGATCTTAATTAATGATTAGTTACTTTCATTAATATCTTACAACGTAAGCTCGAAAGCTTTTACGACCGTTGGTGTCACTTGACGTTTGAAACGAGCTATGTATTTCGGTACACGTTTAACTTTGGTCATAATCAGAATATTATGACTACGAAACACTAATTGTTATTTTATAATAACAATTACTTGTAATTTCTTGGTTTTGTTATAAAGATCAAAACTTGTGTTCATGATCTTCATGTATCTTAAAGATCCAAGCTTTATGCTTCAAGATCTTCAAGAACACTAAAGATCCATGCTTTCTAGCTTAGGGTTTCATTATTATGTTAAAGATCTTAGCTTTTTAGCTTATGGTCTCATTACTTTCATTATTTTGTTAAAGATCTTAGCTTTCTAGCTTATGGTCTCATTAATCTTGTAAAGATCCAAGCTTTCTAGCTTAGGGTTTTCTTAATACTTGAAATCTAAGTTATTATTGTAGATTTCACTTACTTGGAACCTTTTTGTGTTTGTTGTGATGATAAATATCAAGTCTTCATCATTATATATGATGGAGATGCATAAACTTGTATAAAATGGACAAAGGTTGAAGCTTTATTGGATCTATGCAATAAAGAGGCAATCTTGATGTTCAAAACTTGTAGAATGATAGATTTTACTATTAGTTGTGTATTTATGGTTGAACCTTGGTCAAATTGATACTAAAACATCAACGAGTTGTACACTTGAAGCTTACAAGCATCACGGATGAGAACCGTGATGAGCATCAAGCACCAAGGACCTCACCGGAGCACTTGTTTGCTGATTTTTGAGATCAGACTCCTGGGCTTCTGGAAAATTTATTTTCAGATAGTTCGTTTCGAGTAGATGACTTTTCGTTCAGGCCTCGTCTTAATCCGATATACAGTTTAGGATTTATAGCCTTCCGAAAGTCACTACGCCTTTGTAACGTTGTGCTAAAATTTCTGACCTACTCGCACTTAAACCGTCGCCACGGTCAAACGAAGACCAGTTAGGTTCTGAAATTGTTCAGCCATTAGAGGACTCACATACGGATCCATGGCCACTGACTACGCGTCTTTTTGATTTGTATAGAGGTTGTAACAGCTGTCCGAATTCAGCCTTTTGTTTCGATCTCTATTCTTGTTAAACTTACCTTAGTGTTGATGAATGATGATGATAATGATGATGATGTTGATGATGACACTTAAACTAAATTTATTCACTTTTAAACTTATTGGGACAACATACTGACCTAGTGACCTTTGACTTAGGTTGACGACCTTTCGGACCGACTTACTACCTGCATACGTTTCGTATCGACTTTTACTGCTTATTCGCTGTGAGTTATAGCTTCCCTTTTTACTTATACTTTTTTTGGGACTGAGAATACATGCGCTTTTTATGTTTTACTTACTTGACACGAGTACTTAAACTTTACATATGTGTGGGTTATATAACGGCATAAACATTCCCCTTAGCACGGTAACGTATAATCATTGGTTTTGAACCGGTGAACGCGAATATTAGATATGGATCCATAGGGTTTGACATCCCCACTCGGGCTAGTCGCACTAGCATTTAACGGGTGTTTAATACTTCGAGGACATACGCACTCGCCAAGTGTACTTTTAGGGGGTTATTATTATTACGTTAAGTTAGTTACCGGGTGCCCACGGTTAAGCATATACTTTATCTTACTGTTTTGAAACGCCGTTTGAAGCACCGAAATCTCGTGGTCTACATTACGTTACTGATTACAAACAAACTATAGCTCACCAACATTCTTGTTGACTTTTTAAGTGTGTATTTCTCTATAACAACCCTCATATTTCCATACCTGAATTGACTAATTTGACTATAGGGTTGTTATCCATACGTAATATATAATTAAATTTGACATTGATCAAATATTTATTTTTAGTCGAAACTTTTTGTTAACTAAAGTTTACACTAATTATATAAAATAACTTTAGTTAATATTAATATTAATGCGTATTATATTTAAAACTATATGAAACATAATTATTAATTAAATGATAAGTTATTTTAATCATTATATATATATTTTTAGCTTATAAAAAAATATATTTTTTTATAAATTAAATAATGAGCCCATGAATTTTGACTAAATATTTTCAAAAACAAAAACTTATTAAAAACATTTTTAACATGTTTTTATTTTTTGTCAAAATTGGCACCTTTATTTTATTTATATTTTTTCTTTTCACCAACTATTTTTTTCCTATAAATACCCACTTCCATTTCATAAAAACTTGTATCAAATCTTTGGAAAAACTCTCTCACAAACTTGGAAAAGTACTTGAGGTATTTTCTATATTTTTTATCGAATTGCTTTTATTTTTTTGTATATTCTTTAAAAATTCGAATTTAATATATATAAATTATTTTTACATGTTATAATTAGTATTATAAGTATTATGATGTATACAAATAATTTTGATAATTTATGGAATATTATTTATAATTAAATATGAATTATGTAGTATTTAAACATAAAAACAATATAAAATTCGTAATAAAATATTAAACAGTAATAAAAATAATTATAATTTTTTTTTGAGATTATTATACTTTTATAAACAAGCGAAAATTATAAAAATTAAATAAATGGGACGATTACTATTTAAAAAAATTTACTTTTGCATTATTCTAAACCGAGAGAAATAATAAAGAAAATATAAAATAAATACAAACGTGTATTAAATATTTTTATAAAATTTTATATGATTAGTAGCATCACTAGATACTTTACAAAAAATATAAAAATTATTTTTAAATTATTTTTCCTATTTATTTAATTATAGGCCGATTAAAATGGTTAAATAATTAGAAAACATTAAATAAATAATATTTTGATATAAAATTTGATTTAATAACTTTTATAACATTTTTACATAATATAGAACCTGTAAAAAATATAAAATTATTTATTTAGGTCGATTTAATATTTATTACCTAATTAAATTTGATTAATATAAACCGAGTATATATATAAAGAAAAGTGGGAAATAAATACAAAAACTTGATAAAATTATTTTTATAAAATATCCTACTGAATTGTATAATTAACTAAGTTTATAAAAATTATAAATATAATATTTAATGAATTAATATTCGAATTAACATATATTAGTATGATTTTCGATTAACATAAGTATATTACATATACTAAATTAATATTATTATTATAACTTACGGTTAATAACTAAGTATACTATATAATAAAGTATAATGCTTATAATGTAAGTTAATAACAATACATTATTAATAAACACTTATTTTATAACTATACTAATTTAATAATAATAACTTATAGTATATAATATAAGATAATCAAATTGTTAATACATTAATATAATAATATAACATATATAATAACATATAAATCTAAAGTGAAGGTTAATCAAAGATAATGTACAATTCATGTGAACTTCATCGCTACTCACGGTCATAAGTGAATGATGTCTAGGTTGCCATTTATGGGTAAGCTTGTGGATCTCGAATGCCATGACTTAGATTCTGGTCAAGAGTCCTGGGGCCCCGGTTACATCTGGTCATTCCTGACTTATTTGATAGCAACGAAGTTTGAGTAAAGTTATACAATGTCTTGTTAAAGATTAACCCGAACTTTCTAAAATTGGAAAATTACTATAAGTGGAAACTTTCCATAAATAGTAACCTTTCAAAAATGGAAATTCTTTAGTGAACCATTACTATCAATATAGTACTATATACTATTGTCTGTTAGGCAATGTCTGATCATACGTTCTATCTCTAGGTTGAGATCTCGGTCACGTCCTTCCGTTCAATTCTTTCGTGGAATACTCTTTTGTGCTACTAAGGTGATTTTCATAGCCTCACTTTTACTGTTTACTTAACTATTTATAACTTTTGGGGTGAGACACATGCTTGCTTTATAACTGTTTTACACTTAGACACAAGTACTAAATTATTAATTATGCTGTCATGCTTTGATTCATGCTAAATCCCTACCGTAATATCGTCAATTGCTACGTTTAAATGCAAACTTAATTATTGTGAGTAGGCCTATTGAGAGTAACGTCTATAACCATTCGACCGTTGGTCTTTGGTTACATAATAATGATTCCACGACACTGACAGTACAAGGTGTCATAGGGTAAACTTGTTTAGTAGCGATATTACAAAATGCAGCAACACTTTTAGTTTGATATTTCTATATCAATCAACTTTAAACTAAATCTTGTGGTCTAAAACTTTGGATATTATTTATAAACCTGTGAATTTCACTCAACCTTTTTGGTTGACACTTTAAGCATGTTTTGTCTCAGGTGATGATTGAGCTAGCTGTTTGCAACTTTGTGATGATAGATTTGATGCTTGCATGGAGTCCACATCGCATATTATATTTTAGTTCATAAACATTTATTTTACGTTTAAATAATAATGTAAACATGTATTAGTGCTTCCGCTGTTTTATTAACAAAGGTTTTATTTAAAAAGTCTCATATATAGTCGTTCTCGTTTATACAACTGTGTTATGATATGATTGGTCACAATTACCCCTGGTCCATTTTGGGGGGTGTGACAGATTGGTATCAGAGCAGGCTGTTGTTGAGAACCAGGATTGCATTTTAAGTGAGCCTTATACAATTAGGTACCTTAGCAATATAGGACTACAACTTCCTTTGACTATAGTGCCTTTAATTGTTGCCTTTAACTGTTAAATGCTACACTATACTTTAGAAACTTTATTTATCTTAGAATGCCGAGCCAATCTAAGAACTCTGCTCATTCTCCTAAGTACTATTCAATTCCGCCACCACATTTAAATGCGACACCGTCCTCGACATTCCTATGTCATCTATCATGGTTTTGTGTATTACATATGTATTACATGAAATATTATCCATGATTTTTGAAACTCCAATATTTGTTACTATTCATACTCAAACGTATATAACCTCCTTTTTATACAACGTACCTATATGCTTTATGCCTTTATGCATCGGTTTGCGAATCGGAAAATGTCATTGAGTTATCGAGAATCTCAAAGATATTATAATGTCATCACTACTCATATTCGTTACTTTTAAATCTTTGTTTTCTCGTTATTTTTGATCATTGAATTTTCTTGACGGATGGCATCTACGAAACTCTAGAATGGAAGGGTTTGGATTACCAATTTAAAGGATCCTATAGCTCAAGCCCTAGACCTGAATAGGCCATTACGAATTGAAAGTCTTTAATCATTATCTGATTACATACTTATCATTTTTAATCTAGACACGTCATACTGCATTTATTGCATAAATGGAGTATAGACAAATCATATCTTATCATATCTATCCCAATAGACTTTATCTAACACTTTTCCTAAATTTCCTCCGTAAATTACGGAAATCTTTTTCTATATATACGTATTCAAGGAGATGAATATATCATTCAATATTCAACACCCATTTCATATCAAACCTTATTCCAAACACATAATATGGATTTCTCACCTAATTCCTCAAGTTCCTCTAGCTCCGAAGATAACGTGATGGGAGCACACCCACCGATCAATTATCGAGATTTCTTCAGAAAATGGGGATGGGTTCGTGAAATACTCACCCTATGGAGAAATGAAGAAGGTACTCCTTATCACGAGCCAAACTTACCACCAAACGTCGGAGTACTCGATCCGCTTATCGGCGAACCAGTTCGCAATACCACTTTCACTCTTTTCGCAAGGATTTTCCGCCTCGAAGGTCGACTCGATGTAGCCCAAGACAGTATTCGTCCTCTACTCCCGAATTCTAACCAGATAGGGTTGTTAGAAGAAATTAGAAGACTTCGAACTAAATATCAAGAATTGACAACCCTTACGGAGGAATGGGTAGAACAAATTCATAGACTCGAGCAAAAAGTAGAAACCCTGGAGGAAACAGTGCACGATTTGGAAGCTAGGCTCACACCTACTACCCAAGTACCACAAGCAACACCAGCAACATAACCAGCACCACTAGTACCAACAATACCACCAACATCACCAACACCACAAGCATTGTAAGCACCATCAGCATCACCACCAACAACATCAGCATCACCAATAACAACATCTGCATTTCACGCCTCAACATCACACTCAGTACCTCGGATATCAACATCATACGCCCCATAGATACCAAGGAATATTAGTAATAATGAGTTAAGATGTATTGACTCATTCTTCCTGAAGAATTATATATGTATACTTTATATATATATATATATATATATATATATATATATATATATATATATATATATATATATATATATATATATATATGGTTTGAAACAATAATAAATCTTTTCGTACTAAGCTATTACGTGTAAATCTTAACTAGTATGTACTACTTGGTTAATTCATATCACTAATATGCTATAATGTACATCCTTCGGTAATGACTTAATGATCGTTAATCACTGCTTCAGCACAATAAACTCCATTTCATAATAAATCAAGTGTATTATTCAAATACATGTCTGATTTTACACTTCCATTTTTGATATACTCGAAACTTTTTAGAAAAACATTATTCGTGTCTTGTGAATTTCACAAGGATTACACGAGCACCAACATCATACACCAAGGTATATCTATAACAATGAACGATGAACTATTGAATCATAACTTCATTAGCGAAATATTTCGCGACAATTATGAAATCTCTAAGATTTTGGAGATTATTTACTCTCGTTTCAATAGCAAATTAAATGAGTTTAATATTATATTACTCATTAAACCTATATGAAGAATACATATATGAACGTATATCTTCATAAAAATTGTAATTCTTTTGTACAAACTGTTAATTGTGAAAATATTTTAACGGGTAGGTAATACCTGAGAAATATTTAGATTTCACATTAATATGTTACACCGTACATTCTACAAATTCTGATTCAATAATCAGTAACTATACATCCACAAGATATATGTATCCGTTCACTAAAAAGAACAACCATCTTCATACAAATTCAATTATCTATTCTAATTTTGACATATCAGAATCCAAGTAAAGCTTTAGCAGGTGTTATCCTTCTAAAAAAAATCACTACATTCATGAATTATATTCATTCGTATTCTATGATGAATTATCACATCAAACCACCGAAATTATCGTTCATTTCTTTTGAAATCAACAACGCCTATTCATCAACCATTAGATCCGTTGACGATTACAATTAGCATTTAATCATCTAAAAACAAAATTTCTTGAAACCATCTCGGATTGATAACCAATGATTCAAATATGGCTGCATTAAATGCAGAGGAAACAGCAAAATTGTAGATGGTCTCAATGGCCAAAAGTTTTATAATAAAGAATGGTACGTTGAAAAAGCTCAAAAGAAAATTTGGAACTGAAAAACGGATTGAGCTAACCATGAAGGAGACCAAGGACAAATACAGGGACCAAACCCTATATTTAAAGAATCCAGGTAATTCTGGATCCGATGAATTCTTTAGAGAATATCTTGCTCCGAAGTCATGTTAAAAGCTTGCGGAAAATTTTTCTTCATCAACTTTCGAACTTAGAAATTCCAAAATATCATCATAAATATCCTCTATATTTCTGATGATATCATCATAACGATTCTTGTCCGCAATTAATTATCTCTTTGCGATATCTTTATCACATCATAAAGGAAACTGTATTAGTTTCTATATTCTGTAAAATTCAAGTTTAAATTATGAATGATTTGAAGAAGTGTTGGGAATTGAAGCATGAGTTAGTATAATATAATGACGTCAGGCCAACGTGATTATATTACAGTAAGTCATGCTAAATTTTTAATGGAAGATGATGATTCATAGACTGTATAAATCACCATTCGCCATGTTACACGACTCTTACATTCTATTTAACCTCTAAACATATCAAGAAAATATTTTTCTTGATGATTCGGTCTTTTCCGAATATTCTGGTAATTTGACAAATCAAATCGTGCTATTACCTTTCCTTTCTACTTTATAAATTATGATCATTCGAAACTTCATACCTACGAGTTCTGGACCATTATTCGCTTGACTTGAAGTCGGGAAGAAGAAACAAAAGCATAAAGCTCCGACATATAAGGGAAAATATAAAGCCCGATAACAACACGGAAATTACAAACCGTGTATATCAATGCGTATAGCAACATAAAGACACGGGAGAATTAAAAACACTATAACCCCAAGGTAATTGTAGAAGTAAACAGATTCCTCCGGGGGTAAATGAAAAAGAAGAATGACAGAAACGATAGTCAGAAAAATATTCAGGATAAGAACTGGATGGAGAATTTTCACAATCTTTGGAAGTATGAATCGAGAAAGAAAGTATAGAAGTGGTGAAGATAATGAAACAGAAGAAGCTAATTTATAGCAAAATTCTAGACACAACAATCAAGGCAATTTTAATTTCCTTAATTACCGGAGAATCAAATCTTATACAGATTATAAAGATTTCCTTTAAATCCCTTGAATTTCGGAAATCACCTTTAATTATGTCAAAAGTTAAGGCAAACTGATATTTTCTTATTTCAAACTTTTAAGATAGCTTCATTTATACTCTTCCTATAATCGAATCGTTTTATCCATATTACCCCATGTTGATAAAACAATATTTTTAACTCATATTCATCATTCTTGTTGTAAAAAATGACAATCTCTATCAAATTTCGCGACTATGATTTTCATGAACTCCTCTCTATTTTGTCTACCCTAGCGTGGTGGCATAAACGCTCAAGGTTTAAATGAGCTCGATATTATTTATAACACATTTTATATATCCAATTTACTGAAATGACTTGTATAACATCATCATTTTGAATGATCTCCGCATTAATAATAAAATGCACTTCGTAGAAGAACTTGTAGAAATTATGGTTTGTATGATTTTAATTCTTGAAACAGAACAATATTCTATCCATTGGAATTCACGCAAGGCCCCGAGCATACCTGGGAACGTGAAAACCAAATAAAACGTAAATATCCTCGTCTATGCACGAACAACACCGATTAATGGCAACAACTAAATTTCGGGACGAAATTTATTTTAACGGGTAGGTACTATAACAACCCTCATATTTCCATACCTGAATTGACTAATTTGACTATAGGGTTGTTATCCATACGTAATATATAATTAAATTTGACATTGATCAAATATTTATTTTTAGTCGACACTTTTTGTTAACTAAAGTTTACACTGATTATATAAAATAACTTTAGTTAATATTAATATTAATGCGTATTATATTTAAAACTATATGAAACATAATTATTAATTAAATGATAAGTTATTTTAATCATTATATATATATTTTTAGCTTATAAAAAAAAGAGATTTTTTTTATAAATTAAATAATGAGCCCATGAATTTTGACTAAATATTTTCAAAAACAAAAACTTATTAAAAACATTTTTAACATGTTTTTATTTTTTGTCAAAATTGACACCTTTATTTTATTTATATTTTTTTCTTTTCACCAACCATTTTTTTCCTATAAATACCCACTTCCATTTCATAAAAACTTGTATCAATTCTTTGGAAAAACTCTCTCACAAACTTGGAAAAGTACTTGAGGTATTTTCTATATTTTTTATCGAATTAATTTTATTTTTTGTATATTCTTTAAAAATTCGAATTTAATATATATAAATTATTTTTATATGTTATAATTAGTATTATAAGTATTATGATGTATAAAAATAATTTTGATAATTTATGGAATATTATTTATAATTAAATACGAATTATGTAGTATTTAAACATAAAAACAATATAAAATTCGTAATAAAATATTAAACAGTAATAAAAATAATTATAATTTTTTTTGAGATTATTATACTTTTATAAACAAGCAAAAATTATAAAAATTAAATAAATGGGATGATTACTATTTAAAAAGAATTTACTTTTGCATTATTCTAAACCGAGAGAAATAATAAAGAAAATACAAAATAAATACAAACGTGTATTAAATATTTTTATAAAATTTTTATATGATTAGTAGCATCACTAGATACTTTAAAAAAATATAAAAATTAATTTTAAATTATTTTTCCTATTTATTTAATTATAGGCCGATTACAATGGTTAAATAATTAGAAAACATTAAATAAATAATATTTTGATATAAAATTTGATTTAATAATTTTTATAACATTTTTACTAATATAGAACCTGTAAAAAATATAAAATTATTTATTTAGGTCAATTTAATATTTATTACCTAATTAAATTTGATTAATATAAACCGAGTATATATATAAAGAAAAGTGGGAAATAAATACAAAAACTTGATAAAATTATTTTTATAAAATATCCTACTGAATTGTATAATTAACTAAGTTTATAAAAATTATAAATATAATATTTAATGAATTAATATTCGAATTAACATATATTAGTATGATTTTCGATTAACATAAGTATATTACATATATACTAAATTAATATTATTATTATAACTTACGGTTAATAACTAAGTATACTATATAATAAAGTATAATGCTTATAATGTAAGTTAATAACAATACATTATTAATAAACACTTATTTTATAACTATACTAATTTAATAATAATAACTTATAGTATATAATATAAGATAATCAAATTGTTAATACATTAATAAATATAATATAACTTATATAATAACATATAAACCTAAAGTGAAGGTTAATCAAAGATAATGTACAATTCATGTGAACTTCATCGCTACTCACGGTCGTAAGTGAATGATGTCTAGGTTGCCATTTATGGGTAAGCTTGTGGATCTCGAATGCCATGACTTAGATTCTGGTCAAGAGTCCTGGGACCCCGGTTACATCTGGTCATTCCTGACTTATTTGATAGCAACGAAGTTTGAGTAAAGTTATACAACGTCTTGCTAAAGATTAACCCAAACTTTCTAAAATTGGAAAATTACTATAAGTGGAAACTTTCCATAAATAGTAACCTTCTGAAAATGGAAATTCTTTAGTGAACCATTACTATCAATATAGTACTATATACTATTGTCTGTTAGGCAATGTCTGATCATACGTTCTATCTCTAGGTTGAGATCTCGGTCACGTCCTTCCGTTCAATTCTTTCGTGGAATACTCTTTTGTGCTACTAAGGTGATTTTCATAGCCTAACTTTTACTGTTTACTTAACTATTTATAACTTTTGGGGTGAGACACATGCTTGCTTTATAACTGTTTTACACTTAGACAGAAGTACTAAATTGTTAACTATGCTGTCATCCTTTGATTCATGCTAAATCCCTACCGTAATATCGTCAATTGCTACGTTTAAATGCAAACTTAATTATTGTGAGTAGGCCTATTGAGAGTAACGTCTCTAACCATTCGACCGTTGGTCTTTGGTTACATAATAATGATTCCATGACACTGACAGTACAAGGTGTCATAGGGTAAATTTGTTTAGTAGCGATATTAAAAAATGCAGCAACACTTTTAGATTGATATTTCTATATCAATCAACTTTAAACTAAATCTTGTGGTCTAAAACTTTGGATATTATTTATAAACCTGTGAATTTCACTCAACCTTTTTGGTTGACACTTTAAGCATGTTTTGTCTCAGGTGATGATTGAGCTAGCTGTTTGCAACTTTGTGATGATAGATTTGATGCTTGCATGGAGTCCACATCGCATATTATATTTTAGTTCATAAACATTTATTTTAAGTTTTAATAATAATGTAAACATGTATTACTGCTTCCGCTGTTTTATTAACAAAGGTTTTATTTAAAAAGTCTCATATAGAGTCGTTCTCGTTTATACAACTGTGTTATGATATGATTGGTCACAATTACCCCTGGTCCATTTTGGGGGGTGTGACATTCTCAGGTGCTTAGGCGTTGTTGCTTCCGCTGTTAGACTTGCTGTCTTGGTGTTATAGATTTGCTGTTATGGACCTGCTGTGTTAGATTTCCGCTGCATTACTTTGAGATGTCTCAATCATGAAACTTTTATTGTGCACTTGCAACTTACGTTATTTTCAAATAATGGCTTTGTAACGACCTTTTTGTCACTTACTTATGTTAATGCTTCTATTCATAGGAAGTACGTTATCTTTTGTAAAACGCTATCTTTTATGAATGCAAAACTGGTTTTCAAACAGCATATAGTGTTTGACCTTGTAATGATCCTGTTGTTGATGAACCATACACGATGATTTTGTACGGGGCGTCACATTTGGTATCAGAGCATTGGTTGTAGGGAATTAGATTGCATTAATGAGTCTTGACTGAGTCGAGTGGGATTCGTTAATAGGACTAATCTACAACTTGCTCGTTTACTTGTTTCTGCGGAACCTGCTGCATGCTACTGTGTTGTATTACTGCATCTTACAACTTACTACTACTGCATGCTACTGCTTACTTTTACTACTATATGAACTTGTTGCATGCTACTGCCTACTTTCACTGCTATGTGAACTTACTGTATGCTGCTGCTTATTCTCTCTACTGCATGCTACTATCTGCTTTTTGCATGATACTTCTGTTGATACTGCTATTACTGCCATGCTACGTACTGTTATAGACGCTCTAGGCTGCTGTAGTTACTATGCCTGATTACGTGCTTGCTACCCGTCTGCTTTTCGCTGTACCGACTTGGAGAACTTATCCTTCCTAGTTCAGATGTTTTTTTGAACTACCTTCCCGCTCGTCTAACCATAAGGATTAGTATTATTGTAATCCACCTGTTACTACCGTTCCACTGTTCCATAGATCGAAACATTACTTCACGCAATCTAGGAGGAGTACCCCTCGGAATATACGCCCACTAAAGTTGATCCTCGGAGGAGGAGATATGTGAGGACTTGTCAGAGTAACCGCACCCCGAGCTCACCCTAATTAGCCACATACAGCGTATGAACATTAGAAGGATGTTCAGTTTCTGCAAGATGACTCGTATCCCGTACACTTTCATGACCGTCACTTATCTCTTCCATTCTCCACCACTACTCGACGATCTAACGACACTTCTGGACTTAGGTTCCTAACACTCATAAGACATTGGAGAAGTCAGGAAGGCATCTCCTTTCACAAGGTCAGAGTGTCATCTACTGATGCCTAGCCATACCCGAAGACTTGGGAGTCTCCTCAAGACATATCGTATTACTACTTGCTACACGTACAGTTCGACACGAGACCCAGATGGAATTTCTAGAAAGGAACCTAACGACGATACCTGAACCCGAACATTTTGAAGAAATTCCGGGATCTTTAGGCATTAATGCATGACCTACGGAACCTACGCACCTACATCGAGAAACCGTGAGATTAACTATGTAGAATCTATTTTGAGATAGCATAGATAAAGCACCGTTAGGTGAAATTGAGTAGAACTTGAAGTGATCACGTTACATTGACCATATGGAGTGATATTGGAATGAACGTACGATTTAGTACAATATAATGATGCCAGGCCAGCGTGATTATGTTGAAGTAAATCATGCAGAAGTCCCAATGTTACTAGATAAGGAATATGAAGTGATTCAAAGAAAATTTTGGTAGGAACCACTTGAGTATTCGCATTATGGTCTGTTAGAGGTAGGAATAACCACTAAGCCCAAAAACTGTAAAAGAAGGGCCTTGATTGCAGAATTGATAACCCGAAATCCTGATATAGATATAGACACCCTGGACACTTAAGGAAAAAGTTCTCAAATAGGAAAAACCTTGGACTTACTTGCGGTAGAGCAATCATTATCTCAGCTATGGAAACTCGCGTGGATCCTGATTTTAGTTAGGGTACGTTTCGTCACAACATTGTATTGTCTCGGAGTTATTTAGTACTAGAGCGATAGAAACCTTATATCTAAGAGCCTTAGTGTTATTACTAATAAGACATTAACAACCATGAGAGTTAGGTATTCTATAGGACAAGCTAATGGTAAGCTGGCAGAGATAGAGGAATAATTTAAGATAGTACCTTAAAATTAACAGGTGGGTCTTTGGAGATGACCTCATGTCAACAAAACTTGGAAGTTTTAAAGTAGTAGCGGGAAGGATTAGTTACCTACGCACAAACAGATGTTATTTGAGAAAATTGATAGAATTTTTCACGGTGGTATAATCAGATTTGGTTAGAACAAACCTTAAGATTAACCTAACACTCATCAAGTTAGGAAGCTTGATGTAATGGTCAGAATGGACTCTATGATTAACCTAATACTCATCAAGTTAGGAAGCTTTGATGAAATAGTTGGAACGGACTGGCTTTCAAGGATGAAAGCGAAAGTTATTTATAGTAAGAAGATTATTCGTATACCTCGCAAGAATGGCGAGCCGTTAATAGTTTACGGGGAGAGAAGTAGCCCGAAGTTAAACCCTATTAGTTGCATGACAACAACCCAAAATCCCACAACGAAAATGGGAAGGAATAACAATGGATTTCATCACGAAGCTACCGAAAACGGTAGGCAGTTATGACACTATCTGGGTTATTATTGACCATCTCACCAAATCTGCTTACTTTCTATCCATGAAAGAAACTGATACAATCGACAGACTTGCACAATGATACATAAAGGAAATTGTATCCCGTCACTCCAGCGATTCAAATTCAATATTAAGGACTACCCAAGAATCTTATTTGATACTCATTCTTACGCGGCTCTAAATCCTAACTTATTCCGAGAAATTTATTATTTGACGATAATCACACCATCATCCTTCTTACTTCGATATTAGTCATACCAGTTCGAAATTTTCCAAAATCGATGAGTGGTTAATTCTCATCCTCATACTCTCCCTTTCGTATCTCACTTATAAGCAACAACTTCACACTTAAACATTTTTGGTCAAAGGACTTATGCCCTATTAATAGTCATCAACCACATTTAAATTCAACAGTTTTCATTACCTCGTAACATTTTTGCTCAAATATCACCCGAGATTTTCAAAAACCTTTTTACTCGATTCTCATCAATCCTTTTTCCAACTTGTAACCTCCTAAATATGAAAATTTTGTTTGCCAAAATTTTACACACACTATTTTACTATGCGATCCTCTCAAAGTTTTATAAAAATGAATTTATATTATTGCCATTCGTGCAAATTTTAGAAATCATACATGTTATATATTACTTATTTTTGACTAGTACATATGAAATTTTACTTTCACTTTTACAAATCAAATATTTTATTCAAAAGATATTTTACTTTGAATGGTACGTGTTGTGCATAACCCTAGTTTACTAAGAACTTCGTTTCTTTTCTTACATTGTCACCTTAAACGATTTCTATAAAATTTTCGTTGCTTATGATATAAAATTTTTCGCTGCTTATTCGTATCCAAGTCATCATGAAGGCTGACAACCGTCGAAATTGAGAGATTCGTGTGTGTGTGTATGTGATGAAGGCACTTACTATCACGTCATGCAGAGCCTTCGGGCATCCACTAACACGTAAACCATTCAAAAATTCTTGCATTACCCCAGAGATCTTATTTGCCACACCTGTTGAAGTGATGCTCTTTCTTACATAACTCTAAGTCCTGACTTATTCCAAAGGATTCTCATCTAGTGATATTAACACCATCAGTATTCCGACTTTAGTATTAGTCATAACCTGTTTGGCATTTTTCAAAGTCAAGAAGCGATTAACCTCTCATCCTCATGCTCTATCCTTCATACCTCACTTTTCAGCAACGGCTTCACACGTGAACATTTTTGGCCCAAAGACTTGTGTCCTGATAATTAACAAAACTGCATTTAATTCATTAGTTTTCATTACCTAGTGACATGTCACCCGATGATTCAAAGATTTTTCACTCAATCTTTTTTAACTCGTAACCTCTGAAATACGAAAAACTATGTTTATCAAAATTTTTACACAATGTTTATTTACGCGGTCCTCACGAGATTTATGGAAAAATGAAAGTAGTAAAATTTTTCTGTCACTTACGCGATTTATAAAATCATATATGTATGTATATAATTAAGTTAATAAATTTACCTTTACTTATTTGGAGTTAGTACATACTAAGTTATACCTTCAAATTATTTAAAAATCGCTCCTTTATTGAGTTGTTCAACTTAAGTCAAATAGTTTTGTTCAAAATAGTACACGTTGTACATACTTCTAAATTTACTAGGAACTTCGTTCCCTTTATGTTGTCACATCAAACGTTTAAAGGTTTTTCAAAACTTCCTTGGTTGATTTCATTAAAGGTTTTCGTATTAGACTACACCATGTATGGATCACACTTCTTCACGCCCTCCGTTAGGGATGAAACTTACCATTAAGATCTTTGTTAAAAACTCTTGAGCCACTTTGGATGGCCATTTTATAAAATTGTTGGGAAGCCTTTGCACTCATAGAATGTTTCTTTTAAGGTCAGACATGACAAAAACGCGGGCCGATAAATCAGTTTTCTGGGGTATACTCAGTGGTCACCCTATCGTAGGAAAGGCACTAGGCGGGTTTCTACTCTCAATGTCTCACGACTAATCGCAACACCCTCGTAAATATCATCTCTATGAATTAGTATATTGAGGTACAAGAAATCACTTTTGGGATTGTTTTCACTCAGAGTAAACCATTCTTTAGGACCAAGAGTTCACGTATCTTCTCATCCGCGCATCCCCTTAAGTATAAGGATAAATTCAGGACAAACCGCTCGAAGAGTTCACTCTCGTTAAAAGATCACACCTTTCGTGTAATTCCCTTTCGGATATGTAATATAAGATACTTTGAGAATCTATGAATCTTGTTATCCTCTTGGAAGGGAGTGCTTAAAACGTCTATAACACGGATGTGGTTACTCTACACATTTCTTCTTTCGTTAGTTGCAACTATATGTTGTTCTAGTTAATGTTAACCCTAACTTCAACATGTAACTGAAAGGATAAAGTTACATTATGGAACTGTGCTTCCATTCCATCTAAGGATAAGTTCACCTACAATATGGTAAACTGGGTGATATCCTTCATTGTTCGTTCAGACCGTCCTGAAGACACTATAAATAATTATGGCTTGCATTACATATAAGTCCGATTAGTCACTTTCAGTAAAAAATTTCAATTCATTTAGTCAAATGAAACGCTCTTAAACATCGGGTTCTTTATGCCTATGGTCTCCTTCCGAAATCAAGGAATTAGTAAAATCCGTGGCTAACACTATCCAGACATCAAATCGCATGGTTGTGATCACCATGCTCTCCATTCTATCTGTCAGCTTTATATTGCGACATAAGCGCCCAATGTTTTAGATGAGTTTGGTAACATTCATGATGCATTTCATGCATCCAGCTTACTGAAGATGCCTGTAGGGCTAAAAATGTCATCTTTCCTTTTATGAATATATATTCAGATGACATACTCATGTTAACCAGAAACAAAATCAATTTATTGATCTCTTAGGACAAGAGACTTAATTAATGGCATATACCTATTCTTACTTTTATACCCCCAAGCACCTTTCAAGGTAAATAGTTCACTTCTGAGCCATGAGTCTCTCGAAACTTTGATACGCACCCCCCTTCTTCAAATTCGGTACCATTGTAGGTCACTCCTCAAAATTTCGGGACGAAATTTTCTTTAACAGGTGGGTAATGTAACAACCCGACTTTTTTAACTTGCTTTTCTGCTTTGTGCTTTCATGAAACTGCGTATATGTGCGTACTGAGCTAGTTTATGCTCTGGGATCTTAATTAATGATTAATTACTTTCATTAATATCTTACAACGTACTATTAAGTATGTAATCACTTAACTTGATCCCCGGAAGCTTTTACGACCGTTGGTGTCACTTGACGTTTGAAACGAGCTATGTATTTCAGTACACGTTTAACTTTGGTCATAATCAGAATATTATGACTACAAAACAGTAATTGTTATTTTATAATAACAATTACTTGGGGTTTTGGATGCTTAATTACGCTTAGTAATTTACTAGAACACTAGTTAGTCTTGTTGGACTTTCTACCTTGTTGGACTTTAGTTCACCCTACACTAGCTAGTGGACTATTTAATTAGCCCAATTATAATAAGTTAGTGACCCATAATAATGAAAGACAAATGCCAATTTATTAGAGGGAACATACTAGCATTTTTGTTAAGCATTATCCTTAATGTTGCATGAGATCCTAACATAAGCACCAACTTTAGACAACCATTAACCAAAAAGCAAAAGTTGGTCCCCTTGTCCCCTCCTAAAGGCTACGATTTTGGAGCCTCCCCACCACCCTCATTTCCTATAAATACCAAGCTATTTCCTCACAATTCACACTTGCTCACATTTACAAATTACACACACTTACTCTCTAATTCTCTCTCTAGTCTTTCTCAATCTAAAAAGTGTAAGTTTTAAATTTTCTTCTTCTTCTTTTCTTCTTCATAGAGTCGACATCATCATCATCATTTAATGGATCTAGCTTTTAGCTTTTGATCTTGTTATATCTTGTAGATTCAAACTTGGGTTTGAATTCTTCAAGAACATGAAAGATTCAAGCTTTCTAGCTTGGAATCTTCATTTACTTGTTAGATATAGCTTGTGATTTCTTTGTTTTGTTATAAAGATTAAAACTTGTGTTTATGATCTTCATGTATCTTAAAGATACAAGCTTTATGCTTCAAGATCTTCAAGAACACTAAATATCCAAGCTTTCTAGCTTAGGGTTTCATTATTATGTTAAAGATCTTAACTTTTTAGCTTATGGTCTCATTACTTTCATTATTTTGTTAAAGATCTTAGCTTTCTAGCTTATGGTCTCATTAATCTTGTAAAGATCCAAGCTTTCTAGCTTAGGGTTTTCTTAATACTTGAGATCTAAGTTATTATTGTAGATCTCACTTACTTGGAACCTTTTTGTGTTTGTTGTGATGAAAAAGATCAAGTCTTCATCATCATATATGATGGAGATGCATAAACGTGTGTAAAATGGACAAAGGTTGAAGCTATATTGGATCTATGCAATAAAGAGGCAATCTTGATGTTCAAAACTTGTAGAATGATAGATTTTACTCTTAGTTGTGTAATGATGGTTGAACCTTGGTCAAAGTGATGCTAAAACATCAACGAGTTGTACACTTGAAGCTTACAAGCATCAAGGATGAGAACCATGATGAGCATCAAGCACCAAGGACCTCACCGGAGCACTTGTTTGCTGATTTTCAAGGTCTGATCAGACTCCTGGGCTTCTGGAAAATTGATTTTCAGATATTTCGTTTCGATTAGATGACTTTTCATTTAGGCCTCGACTTAATCCGATATACGGTTTAGGATTTATAGCCTTCCGAAAGTCACTACGCCTTTGTAACGTTGTGCTGAAATTTCTGACCTACTCGCACTTAAACTGTCGCCACGGTCAAACGAAGACCAGTTAGGTTCTGAAAATTGGTCAGCCGTTAGAGGACTCACACACGGAGCCATGGCCACTGACTACGGGTCTTTTCAATTTGTATAGAGGTTGTAACAGCTGTCCGAATTCAGCCTTTTGTTTCGATCTCTATTCTTGTTAAACTTACCTTAGTGTTGATGAATGATGATGATAATGATGATGATGTTGATGATGAAACTTAAACTTAATTTATTCACTTTTAAACTTATTGGGACAACATACTGACCTAGTGACCTTTGACTTAGGTTGATGACCTTTCGGACCGACTTACTACCTGCATACGTTTCGTATCGACTTTTACTGCTTATTCGCTGTGAGTTATAGCTTCCCTTTTTACTTATACTATTTTTGGGACTGAGAATACATGCACTTTTTATGTTTTACTTACTTGACACGAGTACTTAAACTTTACATATGTGTAGGTTATATAATGGCATAAACATTCCCCTTAGCACGGTAATGTTTAATCATTGGTTTTGAACCGGTGAACGCGAATATTAGATATGGATCCATAGGGTTTGACATCCCCACTCAGGCTAGTCGCGCTAGCATTTAATGGGTGTTTAATACTTCGAGGACATACGCACTCGCCAAGTGTACTTTTAGGGGGTTATTATTATTACGTTAAGTTAGTTACCGGGTGCCCACGGTTAAGCATATACTTTATCTTACTGTTTTGAAACGCTGTTTGAAGCACCGAAATCTCGTGGTCTACATTACGTTACTGATTACAAACAAACTATAGCTCACCAACATTCGTGTTGACTTTTTAAGCGTGTATTTCTCAGGTGCTTAGATGTTGTTGCTTCCGCTGTTAGACTTGCTGTCTTGGTGTTATAGACTTGCTGTTATGGACCTGCTGTGTTAGATTTCCACTGCATTACTTAGAGATGTCTCAATCATGTAACTTTTATTGTGCATTTTCAACTTACGTTATTTTCAAACAATGGCTTTGTAACGACCTTTGTGTCACTTACTTATGTTAATGCTTCTATTCATAGGAAGCACGTTATCTTTTGTAAAACGCTATCTTTTATGAATGCAAAACTGGTTTTCAAACAACATATAGTGTTTGACCTTGTAATGATCCTGTTGTTGATGAACCGTACTGTGATGACCCAGAAATTTCGACTAAATTTAAACTTAATCTTTAAAGGATTAATGATTTCGACACGATAAACAAAGTCTGTAAAACTGAATCTCAAAATTTTTGAATTACTTTTATATATTTAAATACCCTTCGGTTGTTTTCGACGATTCGCGAACAATTATATGTAAATAGATACATATATACTATAACATGAAAAGGTAACAATGTATTAATTGTTTGATACCGTACATTAAACTTATTGGTTTAAATATCTATTTGAATGTATATGATAAGTTGAAATATTTATTATTAAAATTTATTTATAAATAACTTCCAATGTGTATTTAAAAACTGATTTATGTATATTAAAAAGATATATACATATATATAATAAACGATAGTAACATTCGTTTATTGATTCAATTGATATTTAGATAAGTTAACTAAAGCGTTTAAGATGAACCAGTTAAACACTAATTTGTTACAGTGTTTTCAAATTGCCACATTACTCAAAATGCTACAGTGTTTTCGAAAATCACTATCTGCTACAGTGAAATTGACTTTGCTACAGTGAATTGCTACAGTAAAATTTGACTTTGCTACAGTAACTTTGCTACAGTAAAACACTATTATAAAAATGTGTTTTAACAAATAGCGAGACGATGATTTATAGAAGTAAATGACCAAAACACTCGAAAGTTTAAGATACACTTTGAGTGATATAATTAAGGGATAATTTAAGGCTATATTTTGACAAAGGTACGTGTCACGAAATGTAAAATGCAAGTTTTCTAAGCGTACGAAAATGCGTTCGAGAAACCGGAACCGGGACATAAGTCGAGTGATGATGTACGACTTATCGGAACAAAAATTACAAGTCTACTATGCACAAGAATAAAATATAATATATAAATAATTATATTAATTATTTATATATTTATATTTATTTTATATTATGTCGACAAGCTAGGAGCCAAAACAATGTGAGCTGTCCCTGGTCCTCATGCGAGTCGCATGGCCAGAAGGCCATTTCCATGCGAGTCGCATGACTCCAGATTTCAGGCCAGGTTCTATAAATTGCAACATTTTCTGCCGAGTGAAGAAAGAAAAAAAAAACATACACAAATATACATATTACTCCGTATTTATTTTAATTATTTATTATTATTATTATTATTATTAATAATAAGATTATTATTAATCTTATTATTTTTATTATTAGTATTATTATTTTTGCGATACAAAAATAATAATGTACATAAAATATTACGACGGAGTGCTGTCCAAGTAATTTTCAAAACAAGTTTCCGAGCGAGCTAGAGCTAAGGAAAATATGGGTTGCCAAGGAAATTATGGGTAATGTTCGGGGGTATTTTTGTGAAACAAACCTCGTGTTTATCATCTCCGATGCGTCTACGTGCTTTCCTGCAATATTGTATATCAATATTAAACAGTGAGTTCATTGATCCCTTTTTATACATATTTTTGGGCTGAGAATACATGATCTGTTTTATAAAATGAATACAAAAACTAAAACTGATATGCGTGAGTTTCATAAGATCCCTTTTACTCTCTACATTTTTGGGCTGAGAATACATGCAAATGCTTTATTAACCGATATACAATATTTATATGCGTGAGTTTCATTTGCTCCCTTTTTAATTGCTTTTGCAATCTATATTTTTGGGCTGAGAATACATGCACTTTATTTTAAACACAATGGATACAAGTACATACTAAATTCTACACTGAGTTTGAACCGAAAATCCCTTAGCTTTGGTAACTAGTAACTGCCAGTTATAAGAACTGGTGGGCGCGAGTAGTAGTATATGGATCCATAGGGCTTGATATCCCCGTCCGAGCTAGAGCGCTAGCCTTTTAACGGACGTATGCTATTTGAGAAGCGTACACGTTGGTTTGCGTGTATTATTAAGATGATTATACAAAGGGTACAAATAATATAAGCATTAAAGTTTAGTTACCAGGGTGCTCAATTTTGTAGAACCGATTGATAAACGTTTCGGATGAAACAACTGAAATCTTGTGATCCACCTTTTATGTAAAACCTATTGATAAACGTTTCGGATGAAACAACTGAAATCTTGTGATCCACCTTTTATGTAAAACCTATTGATAAACGTTTTGAATAAAACAACTGAACTTTTGTAATCCACATTGATATACGGATTATGTGTAATATTAAAACTATGAACTCACCAACCTTTGTGTTGACACTTGAAGCATGTTTATTCTCAGGTTTCTAGAAGTCTTCCGCTGTTTGCTTATACGTGATA
Organism: Rutidosis leptorrhynchoides; assembly: GCF_046630445.1. NCBI lineage: Eukaryota > Viridiplantae > Streptophyta > Magnoliopsida > Asterales > Asteraceae > Rutidosis > Rutidosis leptorrhynchoides. The sequence goes on along the minus strand of NC_092336.1, from coordinate 545,860,707 downwards.
CAAGATATGTGCTTGGAGTCATACATGCTATATACAAGAAACTTACATTCACCAAACCATTACCATGTATCTTATTTTGACTGTATTGTCAACAGATGTATTATTGTAAACCATTAAATGGTGATTGTCTATACGTAGAAATCATCAGATGTTAAAAACCTGGAATTTATATATTCATTTATGAAATACCTTTTCAAACGAATACAATGTTACAAAATGTATCACATAGAGGTCAAATACCTCGCAATGAAATCAATGAATGACGTGTTCGTCCATATGGATTTGGAGCGATCGTCACACGTACACGATGGTTTTGTACGGGGCGTCACAGTGTGTCATCATCAAAACATATTCTTTGGTTAATCATCATACTTAAGTTTGTCGTTTAGTTCATTAACCAACATTCAACCAACATTATCCCCCTTTTTTGATGATTACAAACATACAAGTGATGAGGGACATTTTGCTATAAATACGCAAGTGTTAACAATCACTTGTATCCATCTTTCTCCCCCTTTTGTCGAAGCAAAAAGGTTAGCTCCCCCTAGAACTAAGCTCGCCCTTAGAGCAAAACTCCCCCCTAAACTGTGCACAATGGAAAAACATTTATGAAAACATAACAAGCACACATTTTATTCAAAGTAAGCAAGAAACATAGTGATGCATATATGAAAATATGCATGGAAGGCACATAAATTAGATGTATAGGTAGGCATTCTTCAAATTGCCTTGGCCTATTTCTTGAGGTGAATGTAGTGATGAGTGTCTCTTATAATTCCTTCTAGTTTGTTTAGACGTCGTCCGATTTTTAGAACATTCTCGTGAATGACACTGCTTTGTCCTGCGGTCGAAAGAAGGTTAAAGTTTGGAGGGTTATCAAGAGAAGGCTCAACAAATGGTCTTGTTGAAGCTCTGCATATCGGTAGGGGTGTTCAAAATATCCGAATCCGAATCCGCAATCCAAAAATCCGGAATATCCGATCCGAAAATATCCGAAAAATCGGATATCCAGATTTTCGGATTCGGATATCGGATGCAATTTTCAAAATTTTCGGATATTCAAATACCCGAATATCCAAAATTTAACTACACTTTTTATTAATATATTATATTTATATTCTTATATTATACTTTACAATTCAATTAAATAATGGCCCTTAAAAGAGTAAAAGTATTATACTTCCAGATAGCTAGAAACAACCGTAGATCTAAAAGTTTCAGATCAATCGATCATAAGTCTCATACCTTCATGACTCTTATCTAATCTTCATCTCATCTTCACCTTCTCTGCATCTGGATAATAAATCAAAGCAACTCGCTACCTTCTCTGTATCAACTTCTTTCTCTAGATCTAGATCTAAATCTTTAGCACTTTTTGCTTTTTTACAACAAATGAGATAAAGATGATATGCAATTGAGTGGTGATTTTAAATTTTGGATTTTTTATGCTAGTTAAATTTTGGATAACGAGGATATGCATATCAAGATCCGTTGAAGTATCAGCAGGTGCAGTGGAGGAGTTAACCATGGTTACTATTTTTCTATCTATCATTCTATGAAATCATAGCAACTATTTTTTTTTAAATGAAACTAGAATCAATATGAAACCATGGTTAGTGATTTATTAAATTATGATCAATTTATGAAACCATGGAGCATTACTGTTTTTTATGAGATGAGAATCATATATGAAACCATGAGATGAAACCAGGGAGAAACCAACTGTCATCATTAAGTTAAAAATAAACTTCGGGTATTTGGATAATCCGATATCCGAATCCGAAAATTCGGATATCCGAAAACCGGATATTCGAAATTTCGAATTCGGATATCGGATGGCCAAATTCACTATCCGAATTTTCGGATATCCGAAATTCGGATATCCGAATTTTCGGATATCCGGTTTTGAACACCCCTACATATCGGGTATGATGAAACTTGAGCAGCGTAGTGATAAGAAGTCATTAATTTGAGATGAGCAAAGAGTTTAGTTAAGTGAAGGCCATAAGGTAGTTTCAAGAAGGGTTCTTGAGCTTCCTGTTGCATTCTAGATGCCATCAGAAATGCAATGTTTACCTTAAGCGAGTGTTTGGGACACCACAAAAGAGTAACCTTATTTGCATTCATTCTCCAAAGTATTTCACCCTTTCCATATACGTTTATGGAGATGATCTATTGCCATAGATCATATGTTGAAGCAAGGTGATGCACTAAGAAACCCTCTTTGTTAACGGACTCAAATTTGAGTGGTCCTTCACTCAGTATTTCAAGAACACATTCTTTTTCTAACCATTCTGGAAACTCATCAAATGAGTTTGGGTTAAGAAAGAATTTGATTCCGTTACTTGGAACATCCATGATGTTTCCAAATTCTTCAAGTGTCAAGGAATAGCTTTTGCCATAGAGAGTGAATGATATCTTCATATCATCATGGAATTGAAAGTTTGCATAGAATTCATTCACATGAAGAGGATATAGAGGTCCTCGAAGATTGAGAAAGACATTCCAATTCACACTAGAGAAGTTTGCCAGCGAATAAGTTGAGAGTTGATGAGTTGACACTTCTCTTCCTTCTCAATTTGTCTCATGATTTGATTGTGGATTTTTAGGGATTGTGATGGTGAGTATGGTTGAATGTACTAGTTTTTATAGAGACCTACTAGGAATCACTTTACTTTTTCACAAGAGAGGTATGTTAAATGAGTAAAGTCTTTTGGTTGACAAGTCAATTTTCACTTGAGAAAAGTTATTGAGCATAATAGGACAAAATGGTTCGTCAGTTTATGCAAGGCTTATTCTGCGTTTGATCTGGGGTCGTTCGTGATGTAAGCCGTGGATTAACCATTTTGGAAAAACTTAAACTCGTTGGTATAGGAGATACACGGTTAGGTTCACGGTCGACCGTAGTTCAGCCGTATATAAATCTGACATGCTTGGACTTTTAATTAAAAACATGTAGTAAGCACACATGCATATTTAAAGTTCTCAAACATTATTGTCTTAAACATTCAACCATTCAACCATAGAAAGTTTTCATGAGAATTTGTTAGAATTCTTCACTCGAATCATCATCTTCCTCATTTCCTGACCTACAGGTCAAGCTTCTGATCACTCCTTTCAGTAATTTCTTCACCTTTGATTCCTTTTTCAGACTTTTGATTTGAGTCTGTTAGATCCTATCCATCTTGGCATTGACCCCAAGATCCCTTACCGATTCATTTTCTTCTACATTTTAACTGTCTGATATCTCAATAGCTCCTCTGCTCGTTCCTGCCTCATTGGAAGTTCTCCTTCATTTGGAGGTTGATCCTCCTGTTGATTTTGGTGGTAGGATTGGTTGATGAGTGAGTGAAAGAGAGTCATCACTTGTGATTTTGAGGTGCTTAAATAGTTTGTTTAGATGCATTCCATAGGGCAATCCTCGAGTTGTTTCGGTGATGTGTCCACTCATCCTGGTTACCATCATATAGGCAATGTTTACTTTGATTCCACTTTCCAAGCACCACAAGAGAGCAAATTAAGTAGCATGAATGTTTGAGTGATTTCCTAATCTGCAGTAGATGTTGTAGTCAATGACTTTGTTCCAAACTTCATACTCAGAAGAGAGGTGTCTACTCAGGACTCCAGATCTCTCAATTTCAGCATGAGGAGCACTGTCTTTGCACAGTGTATCTATCAATGCCATTTTGTTGGAGATAAAACTTGAAAGATATGCTAGTCCATGATGCGAACTGAAGAATTCTTCACCATCTGTTGGAACTTGGAGAATGCGCCTGAAATCCACAAGTGAGTAGTGGTAATTGGTGCCTTGAAGACTGAAGAAGACTTCATTGTTCACGAAATTGAAATTTGCATAAAATTCGCGAATGAGAGATGGATAAATGAGACCATCAAGAGTAAGAAATGCTTCCCATTGAAGAGTTTTGAATTGTCTCACAAGCTCTGGCATTTGATCGTGGGCAACTTTTCTTCCTTCAGTAATAGGACGTCTAGAGAGAAACCAAGTGTTGTACTTAATTCTCTCTGTAGGATCCGACGGTGGATCATATGAGTCCTTTCTTCTTGGTTCACTGCTCTTTCCCTTTCCTCTTGCCATTTTCTACACGATGATACTTCAGATTAATTCAAAGTGTATAATTCAATTGTAGGCAATAAGTTTTGCAAACTTTAATTATCATCAATACTTAGATGTTTTGATGTTAATGTTCTTCACATTTTCACTCTTCATTAGTGTCAATGAGTTTGCAACTAGATTAAGATTTTCACAAAGTTCATATGTGTTCTAGACTTTTGAGATCATCATCAACACATGTTTTGACATTCAACATTATTACACTCAATTACCAACAATGTCATTCATATCATATGAACAATGCTTCTATGAAAATCTAACCTAGATGTATAATGAACCCTAGAATTGTCCAAAGTTAAATCAATGCATAGATATACTACAATCATTACTACAATCGTTTTTAAATTGTTCTTCAAGAACAATTTCAATTGTTTGCATCAATTTAAGTTTTGATTCATTCTAGTTAGGGTTTCTTCATAACCCTAATTCATCATATAAACACAATTGAATGCTAGGAAAGCAAGGATTAATCATACTGAAAGTAGGAATTGAAATTGAAGGAATGAGCGTTCTTCTTCGTGCGGTCGATCTCCTCAGCCGTGTGTAAGTGTGTGTGTTTTCAAGTGGGTTGAAAAGAAATAAAAGTGAGGGTTTAATTTAATTTAAAACAGAATCAGACCACACACGGTCGAAGCACGGTCGGCCGTGGTGTTAGCCGTGCATGAATTTGTACACGTACAGGACAGGAATCTGCGGTCGAGTATATAGTCAGCCGTGGTGCTGCCGTGGATCCTTCTGATCACTTATTTCTTCACTTCTTCTTTCTTTGAGCGCGTTTTGACAATTCTTAGGTTCTATAGAATACTTGAGGACAAGTTTTCTTTACCTAACATTGAATGATTACATCCTCCCGATGTTTAATCATCAATGACACGTAATATACTATATCTATATGTATATGTATATATATATATATATATATATATATATATATATATATATATATATATATATATATATATATATATATATATATATTCAATCATTCATATAGTATACACAAAATGCATCAATATAGTATTTAGCATGCAATACATATTTTCACATAAACACGCAATCCTAAGGCAAGTATGCTTCCTACACTAATCTTTTAAAATTACTTTTCAAAAACAATTTTTCATTTGTAAGAAAAACCTTTCATTAATACAAAGTCTTTTTGAAAAGGTTATTCTCATTAGCATTTTGATCATTGATTTTGATTGATTTTAAGGTTACCCAATCCTTGACTTATCCCTACCATAGAATTGCTAGCCTGGTCCATTTTTCCCATATTTTCAATTTTCCTAATAATAGACAATGGACTTTGATTACAAGATTTGTGTTTGCTAGAGTCGTGACATATATTCATTTCATGTTTACCTCTTGATGAATCACAAATAGTTATCCTTTCAAGTTTTCTCTTAAAGGTGTTATTTTCAACAATTAAAACTTTGTTAAGTTGTCTAACTTTGTGTAATTCTTTCTCCAAAAATTTTACTTTGTCACGACTACTATCATACACAAATTTAATAGTCTTGTAATCATCTAATAATTCTTCATAATTAGAAGGATAGAATACATGTACCTCATTGTAATCCATGCTTGAGACATCATCTTCTTTGAATGGAGATTCAACCTCTTCTTCAATTTGACCATCTTGATCCAAATCATTCCAAGAACTCATGAGGCAAAAGTCTTCATTTCCATTCAACCCTTTTGCTTGAGAATTACCAACCTTTTCCAAATCCTTCTCTATTCCTTTACTGTAGTGACCCGAACTTTTCCATGTTTATATATATTAATTGAGATTGATATTTACATGATTAAATGTTTCCAACATGTTAAGCAATCAAACTTGTTAAGACTTGATTAATTGAAATATGTTTCATATAGACAATTGACCACCCAAGTTGATCGGTGATTCACGAACGTTAAAACTTGTAAAAACTATATGATGACATATATATGGATATATATATAGTTAACATGATACTATGATAAGAAAACATATCATAAAGTATATTAACAATGAACTACATATGTAAAAACAAGACTACTAACTTAATGATTTTTAAACGAGACATATATGTAACGATTATCGTTGTAAAGACATTTAATGTATATATATCATATTAAGAGATATTCATACATGATAATATCATGATAATATAATAATTTAAAATCTCATTTGATATTATAAACATTGGGTTAACAACATTTAACAAGATCGTTAACCTAAAGGTTTCAAAACAACACTTACATGTAACGACTAACGATGACTTAACGACTCAGTTAAAATGTATATACATGTAGTGTTTTAATATGTATTTATACACTTTTGAAAGACTTCAATACACTTATCAAAATACTTCTACTTAACAAAAATTCTTACAATTACATCCTCGTTCAGTTTCATCAACAATTCTACTCGTATGCACCCGTATTCGTACTCGTACAATACACAGCTTTTAGATGTATGTACTATTGGTATATACACTCCAATGATCAGCTCTTAGCAGCCCATGTGAGTCACCTAACATATGTGGGAACCATCATTTGGCAACTAGCATGAAATATCTCATAAAATTACAAAAATATGAGTAATCATTCATGACTTATTTACATGAAAACAAAATTACATATCCTTTATATCTAATCCATACACCAACGACCAAAAACACCTACAAACACTTTCATTCTTCAATTTTCTTCATCTAATTGATCTCTCTCAAGTTCTATCTTCAAGTTCTAAGTGTTCTTCATATATTCTACAAGTTCTAGTTACATAAAATCAAGAATACTTTCAAGTTTGCTAGCTCACTTCCAATCTTGTAAGGTGATCATCCAACCTCAAGAAATCTTTGTTTCTTACAGTAGGTTATCATTATAATACAAGGTAATAATCATATTCAAACTTTGGTTCAATTTCTATAACTATAACAATCTTATTTCAAGTGATGATCTTACTTGAACTTGTTTTCGTGTCATGATTCTGCTTCAAGAACTTCGAGCCATCCAAGGATCCGTTGAAGCTAGATCCATTTTTCTCTTTTCCAGTAGGTTTATCCAAGGAAATTAAGGTAGTAATGATGTTCATAACATCATTCGATTCATACATATAAAGCTATCTTATTCGAAGGTTTAAACTTGTAATCACTAGAACATAGTTTAGTTAATTCTAAACTTGTTCGCAAACAAAAGTTAATCCTTCTAACTTGACTTTTAAAATCAACTAAACACATGTTCTATATCTATATGATATGCTAACTTAATGATTTAAAACCTGGAGACACGAAAAACACCGTAAAACCGAATTTACGCCGTCGTAGTAACACCGCGGGCTGTTTTGGTTAGTTAATTAAAAACTATGATAAACTTTGATTTAAAAGTTGTTATTCTGAGAAAATGATTTTTATTATGAACATGAAACTATATCCAAAAATTATGGTTAAACTCAAAGTGGAAGTATGTTTTCTAAAATGGTCATCTAGACGTCGTTCTTTCGACTGAAATGACTACCTTTACAAAAATGACTTGTAACTTATTTTTCCGATTATAAACCTATACTTTTTCTGTTTATATTCATAAAATAGAGTTCAATATGAAACCATAGCAATTTGGTTCACTCAAAACGGATTTAAAATGAAGAAGTTATGGGTAAAACAAGATTGGATAATTTTTCTCATTTTAGCTACGTGAAAATTGGTAACAAATCTATTCCAACCATAACTTAATCAACTTGTATTGTATATTATGTAATCTTGAGATACCATAGACACGTATACAATGTTTCGACCTATCATGTCGACACATCTATATATATTTCGGAACAACCATAGACACTCTATATGTGAATGTTGGAGTTAGCTATACAGGGTTGAGGTTGATTCCAAAATATATATAGTTTGAGTTGTGATCAATACTGAGATACGTATACACTGGGTCGTAGATTGATTCAAGATAATATTTATCGATTTATTTCTGTACATCTAACTGTGGACAACTAGTTGTAGGTTACTAACGAGGACAGCTGACTTAATAAACTTAAAACATCAAAATATATTAAAAGTGTTGTAAATATATTTTGAACATACTTTGATATATATGTATATATTGTTATAGGTTCGTGAATCAACCAGTGGCCAAGTCTTACTTCCTGACGAAGTAAAAATATGTGAAAGTGAGTTATAGTCCCACTTTTAAAATCTAATATTTTTGGGATGAGAATATATGCAGGTTTTATAAATGATTTACAAAATAGACACAAGTACGTGAAACTACATTCTATGGTTGAATTATCGAAATCGAATATGCCCCTTTTTATTAAGTCTGGTAATCTAAGAATTAGGGAACAGACACCCTAATTGACGCGAATCCTAAAGATAGATCTATTGGGCCTAACAAACCCCATCCAAAGTACCGGATGCTTTAGTACTTCAAAATTTATATCATATCCGAAGGGTGTCCCGGAATGATGGGGATATTCTTATATATGCATCTTGTTAATGTCGGTTACCAGGTGTTCACCATATGAATGATTTTTATCTCTATGTATGGGATGTGTATTGAAATATGAAATCTTGTGGTCTATTATTATGATTTGATATATATAGGTTAAACCTATAACTCACCAACATTTTTGTTGACGTTTTAAGCATGTTTATTCTCAGGTGATTATTAAGAGCTTCCGCTGTCGCATACTTAAATAAGGACGAGATTTGGAGTCCATGCTTGTATGATATTGTGTAAAAACTGCATTCAAGAAACTTATTTTGTTGTAACATATTTGTATTGTAAACCATTATGTAATGGTCGTGTGTAAACAGGATATTTTAGATTATAATTATTTGATAATCTACGTAAAGCTTTTTAAACCTTTATTGATGAAATAAAGGTTATGGTTTGTTTTAAAATGAATGCAGTCTTTGAAAAACGTCTCATATAGAGGTCAAAACCTCGCAACGAAATCAATTAATATGGAACGTTTTTAATCAATAAGAACGGGACATTTCAGTTGGTATCCGAGCGTTGGTATTAGAGAACCAGAATTTTGCATTAGTGTGTCTTATCGAGTTTGTTAGGATGCATTAGTGAGTCTGGACTTCGACCGTGTTTACTTGAAAAATGATTGCTTAACAATTTTTGTTGGAAACTATATATTTTTAACATGTGAATATTATGTGATATATTAATCTCTTAACGCGTTTGATATTATGTGATAGATGTCTACCTCTAGAACAAGTCCCATTGACTCACCTAATAATAATGAAGAGTCAAATGTAAATTGGAATGATTCGTGGACTGATTCACAAGTTCCCGAAGAGGAACCGGAAGAAGAGTCGGAACCGGAAGAAGAATCGGAACCGGAAGAAGAATTGGAACCAGATGAAGAAATAGAACCGGTGGTGGAAATAATAAAATGGTTAAGTAAAAGAAAATCCTCAACCAACCAACCAAGGTTAATTATGGTCAATGGTGTTTCCGCCAAGGAAGCAAAATATTGGGAGGATTACCAATTCTCCGATGAATCGGATTCCGACGAGAATTCCGATGATGTTATAGAAATTACCCCAACTGAATTTAAAAAGGCAAAAGAAAATAATAAGGGAAAGGGCATAAAAATAGAGAAATCTAATTCCAACCCCGATGAACTTTATATGTATCGTCAACCCCCGAAGTCCTTAAGTTGTAACAATGACCCGGGAACCTCTAAACCACCAGGTTTTTCTAAACCAATGTGGAAAATTACGGCTCGTATTAGGGGAACATCATATATCCCTAGAAACTTGGCAAAACGAACCAAAACCGAAGAAGAAGAAACAAGCGAGTCGGAATAAGATAGTTGTATTCGTGTGGTGTAATATATGTAATATAATGTGCTTATGCTTTATGATATATGTAAAAATTGCTTGTATTAATAAGTATTTTTTTTATGAAACTAACTCTTGTCTATTTTACAGTATAAAAACACAAAATGGATAGACAACCCAATATTTTAAGAGACCTACCCGGAGACATGATTGATGAAATCTTGTCTAGAGTCGGTCAGAATTCTTCGGCACAACTATTTAAGGCGAGATCAGTTTGTAAGACATTCGAAGAACGTTCCAAGAATGCCTTGGTTTATAAAAGGCTTTCGTTCGAAAGATGGGGGATATCACATTGGGAAATCCATAAGTTACGATGTGTTTACTTTGACGCATATATTGCGGGGAACCCAAATGCTATTTTACGCAATGGGTTAAGAAATTATTTTGACTCAATATATCCGAATATTAGACTTCGTGATTTAGAAAAAGCGGCTAACATGCAACATAAAGAAGCATGTTATGCTTAAGGATTAGTAATGTTCGCTTCTCACCAAAGTGAGAACAAGAACATCGGGCTACAACTATTAAACAAAACGTTCCCACAAGTGACGGAGTCGGTAATTGGGGTAAGAAATGAGGTTTTTAGATTGTTACAGGACTGTTGGACATTACGTAACCCTCGTCCCTTTGACGACGTTACAACACGCTGTCTTATCAACGGCCATAACGGTTATGTTCCACAAGACCAAGGATGGGAAGTAATCCTAGTAAAACCAGAATGCATGACTTGTTTCTGGACGTATGAATTACGTGTCTTTATTGCCTTTGCTGAACGACTTGTGTACTAGCTAGAATTATCTTCACAACCATCTTGTATCAAATTTATTGTGTGCTATATTTCATGCTATATGTAAAATAAGCGGTATTGTAATTTTGTAAAATATTGTGTAAAAGTTTGAACGCGAATATTATTATAATCTGTTTTTCATATAGAATTGTAGTAGTTGAATTGTATATTAGCTACTAAGTATGAACTTAACGGGTACGTACTACCCGAATTTAAACTTATAAAACGCTAATATGAAGAAAAAGCTTTTATAAATGAGTTCATATTATGCTACGAAATACTATTAACTACTCTTAATATTCTGTATGATTAACTTGTTCCATTTGACTATTTTGAAGGAAATGGCACCGACTACTCGACACACCGTGAATATGAATGAAGAGGAATTCCGTACTTTTCTAGCTTCAAACATAGCCGCAGTACAGGCTGCGCTACATACCAACAATAACCTTGGATCTAGCAGTACAGGAAATCGTGTAGGATGCACCTACAAAGAATTCACTGCCTGCAAACCTTTGGAATTTGATGGAACCGAAGGACTGATCGGATTGAAACGGTGGACCGAGAAGGTCGAATCGGTGTTTGCCATAAGTAAGTGTACTGAAGAGGACAAAGTGAAGTACGCTACGCATACCTTCACAGGTTCTGCGTTAACATGGTGGAATACCTATCTAGAGCAAGTGGGACAAGACGATGCGTACGCACTACTGTGGTCAGCATTCAAGCACTTGATGAACGAGAAATACCGTCCCAGAACCGAGGTCAATAAGCTCAAGACAGAACTTAGAGGGTTACGAACCCAAGGATTTGATATTACCACGTACGAAAGACGATTCACAGAATTGTGCCTATTGTGTCCGGGAGCGTTCGAAGATGAGGAAGAGAAGATCGACGCGTTTGTGAAAGGATTACCTGAAAGAATCCAAGAAGATATAAGTTCACACGAGCCCGCCTCCATACAACAGGCATGTAGAATGGCTCACAAACTAGTGAACCAGATTGAAGAAAGAATTAAAGAACAGACTGCTGAAGAGACCAATGTGAAGCAAGTCAAAAGAAAGTGGGAGGAAAACGGTGATAAGAATCACCAATACAACAACAACAGCAATTACAACAATAATAGCAACAATTATCCCAGCAATCGCAACATCAATCGCAACTACAACAAACGGCCCAACAACAACAACAACAACAACAACAACAGCAATCATCTCAACAACAATAATAACCGCAACAACAACAACAATCAGAAGCAGCTATGCCAAAGGTGTGAAAAGTATCACTCGGGGTTCTGCACCAAATTTTGCAACAAGTGTAAAAGAAATGGTCATAGCGCGGCGAAGTGTGAGGTCTACAGACCAGGGGTTAATAGAACGAAAGGAACAAATGGTGTCGGAACGAGTAATGGCGGAGCAAGTTGTGTCGGAGCAACTTATGCCAATGTAGTTTGTTATAAATGTGGAAAACCGGGCCACATTATTAGAAATTGCCCGAACCAGGAGAACACGAATGGATAAGGCCGCGGAAGAGTTTTCAATATTAATGCGGCAGAGGCACAAGAAGACCCGGAGCTTGTTACGGGTACGTTTCTTATTGACAATAAATCTACTTACGTTTTATTTGATTCGGGTGCGGATAGAAGCTATATGAGTAGAGATTTTTGTGCTAAATTAAGTTGTCCATTGACGCCTTTGGATAGTAAATTTTTACTCGAATTAGCAAATGGTAAATTAATTTCAGCAGATAATATATGTCGGAATCGAGAAATTAAACTGGTTAGCGAAACATTTAAGATTGATTTGATACCAGTAGAGTTAGGGAGTTTTGATGTGATAATCGGTATGGACTGGTTGAAAGAAGTGAAAGCAGAGATCGTTTGTTACAAAAATGCAATTCGCATTATACGAGAAAAAGGAAAACCCTTAATGGTGTACGGAGAAAAGGGCAACACGAAGCTACATCTTATTAGTAATTTGAAGGCACAAAAACTAATAAGAAAAGGTTGCTATGCTGTTCTAGCACACGTCGAGAAAGTACAAACTGAAGAAAAGAGCATCAATGATGTTCCCATTGCAAAAGAATTTCCCGATGTATTTCCGAAAGAATTACCGGGATTACCCCCACATCGATCCGTTGAATTTCAAATAGATCTTGTACCAGGAGCTGCACCAATAGCTCGTGCTCCTTACAGACTCGCACCCAGCGAGATGAAAGAACTGCAAAGCCAATTACAAGAACTTTTAGAGCGTGGTTTCTTTCGACCAAGCACATCACCGTGGGGAGCTCCTGTTTTGTTTGTCAAGAAGAAAGATGGTACATTCAGGTTGTGTATCGACTACCGAGAGTTGAACAAACTTACCATCAAGAACCGCTACCCACTACCGAGAATCGACGACTTATTTGATCAACTACAAGGCTCGTCTGTTTATTCAAAGATTGACTTACGTTCTGGGTATCATCAAATGCGGGTGAAAGAAGATGATATTCCAAAGACTGCTTTCAGAACACGTTACGGTCATTATGAGTTTATGGTCATGCCGTTTGGTTTAACTAATGCACCAGCTGTGTTCATGGACCTTATGAACCGAGTGTGTGGACCATACCTTGACAAGTTTGTCATTGTTTTCATTGATGACATACTTATTTACTCAAAGAATGACCAAGAACACGGTGAACATTTGAGAAAGGTGTTAGAAGTATTGAGGAAGGAAGAATTGTACGCTAAGTTTTCAAAGTGTGCATTTTGGTTGGAAGAAGTTCAATTCCTCGGTCACATAGTGAACAAAGAAGGTATTAAGGTGGATCCGGCAAAGATAGAAACTGTCGAAAAGTGGGAAACCCCAAAAACTCCGAAACACATACGCCAGTTTTTAGGACTAGCTGGTTACTACAGAAGGTTCATCCAAAACTTTTCCAGAATAGCAAAACCCTTGACTGCATTAACGCATAAAGGGAAGAAATTTGAATGGAATGATGAACAAGAGAAAGCGTTTCAGTTATTGAAGAAAAAGCTAACTACGGCACCTATATTGTCATTGCCTGAAGGGAATGATGATTTTGTGATTTTTTGTGACGCATCAAAGCAAGGTCTCGGTTGTGTATTAATGCAACGAACGAAGGTGATTGCTTATGCGTCTAGACAATTGAAGATTCACGAACAAAATTATACGACGCATGATTTGGAATTAGGCGCGGTTGTTTTTGCATTAAAGACTTGGAGGCACTACTTATATGGGGTCAAAAGTATTATATATACCGACCACAAAAGTCTTCAACACATATTTAATCAGAAACAACTGAATATGAGGCAGCGTAGGTGGATTGAATTATTGAATGATTACGACTTTGAGATTCGTTACCACCCGGGGAAGGCAAATGTGGTAGCCGATGCCTTGAGCAGGAAGGACAGAGAACCCATTCGAGTAAAATCTATGAATATAATGATTCATAATAACCTTACTACTCAAATAAAGGAGGCGCAACAAGGAGTTTTAAAAGAGGGAAATTTAAAGGATGAAATACCCAAAGGATCGGAGAAGCATCTTAATATTCGGGAAGACGGAACCCGGTATAGGGCTGAAAGGATTTGGGTACCAAAATTTGGAGATATGAGAGAAATGGTACTTAGAGAAGCTCATAAAACCAGATACTCAATACATCCTGGAACGGGGAAGATGTACAAGGATCTCAAGAAACATTTTTGGTGGCCGGGTATGAAAGCCGATGTTGCTAAATACGTAGGAGAATGTTTGACGTGTTCTAAGGTCAAAGCTGAGCATCAGAAACCATCAGGTCTACTTCAACAACCCGAAATCCCAGAATGGAAATGGGAAAACATTACCATGGATTTCATCACTAAATTGCCAAGGACTGCAAGTGGTTTTGATACTATTTGGGTAATAGTTGATCGTCTCACCAAATCATCACACTTCCTGCCAATAAGAGAAGATGACAAGATGGAGAAGTTAACACGACTGTATTTGAAGGAAGTCGTCTCCAGACATGGAATACCAATCTCTATTATCTATGATAGGGATGGCAGATTTATTTCAATATTCTGGCAGACATTACAGCAAGCATTAGGAACTCGTCTAGACATGAGTACTGCCTATCATCCACAAACTGATGGGCAGAGCGAAAGGACGATACAAACGCTTGAAGACATGCTACGAGCATGTGTTATTGATTTCGGAAACAGTTGGGATCGACATCTACCGTTAGCAGAATTTTCCTACAACAACAGCTACCATTCAAGCATTGAGATGGCACCGTTTGAAGCACTTTATGGTAGAAAGTGCAGGTCTTCGATTTGTTGGAGTGAAGTGGGGGATAGACAGATTACGGGTCCGGAGATTATACAAGAAACTACCGAGAAGATCATCCAAATTCAACAACGATTGAAAACCGCCCAAAGTCAACAAAAGAGCTACGCTGACATTAAAAGAAAAGATATAGAATTTGAAATTGGAGAGATGGTCATGCTTAAAGTTGCACCTTGGAAAGGCGTTGTTCGATTTGGTAAACGAGGGAAATTAAATCCAAGGTATATTGGACCATTCAAGATTATTGATCGTGTCGGACTAGTAGCTTACCGACTTAAGTTACCTCAACAACTCGCGGCTGTACATAACACTTTCCACGTCTCGAATTTGAAGAAATGTTTTGCTAAAGAAGATCTCACTATTCTGTTAGATGAAATCCAAATCAACGAAAAACTCCAATTCATCGAAGAACCCGTCGAAATAATGGATCGTGAGGTTAAAAGACTTAAGCAAAACAAGATACCAATTATTAAGGTTCTATGGAATGCTCGTAGAGGACCCGAGTTCACCTGGGAGCGTGAAGATCAGATGAAGAAGAAATACCCGCATCTATTTCCAGAAGATTCGTCAATACCTTCAACAGCTTAAAATTTCGGGACGAAATTTATTTAACGGGTAGGTACTGTAGTGACCCGAACTTTTCCATGTTTATATATATTAATTGAGATTGATATTTACATGATTAAATGTTTCCAACATGTTAAGCAATCAAACTTGTTAAGACTTGATTAATTGAAATATGTTTCATATAGACAATTGACCACCCAAGTTGATCGGTGATTCACGAACGTTAAAACTTGTAAAAACTATATGATGACATATATATGGATATATATATATATATATATAGTTAACATGATACTATGATAATAAAACATATCATAAAGTATATTAACAATGAACTACATATATAAAAACAAGACTACTAACTTAATGATTTTTAAACGAGACATATATGTAACGATTATCGTTGTAAAGACATTTAATGTATATATATCATATTAAGAGATATTCATACATGATAATATCATGATAATATAATAATTTAAAATCTCATTTGATATTATAAACATTGGGTTAACAACATTTAACAAGATCGTTAACCTAAAGGTTTCAAAACAACACTTACATGTAACGACTAACGATGACTTAACGACTCAGTTAAAATGTATATACATGTAGTGTTTTAATATGTATTTATACACTTTTGAAAGACTTCAATACACTTATCAAAATACTTCTACTTAACAAAAATTCTTACAATTACATCCTCGTTCAGTTTCATCAACAATTCTACCTGTATGCACCCGTATTCGTACTCGTACAATACACAGCTTTTAGATGTATGTACTATTGGTATATACACTCCAATGATCAGCTCTTAGCAACCCATGTGAGTCACCTAACACATGTAGGAACCATCATTTGGCAACTAGCATGAAATATCTCATAAAATTACAAAAATATGAGTAATCATTCATGACTTATTTACATGAAAACAAAATTACATATCCTTTATATCTAATCCATACACCAACGACCAAAAACACCTACAAACACTTTCATTCTTCAATTTTCTTCATCTAATTGATCTCTCTCAAGTTCTATCTTCAAGTTCTAAGTGTTCTTCATATATTCTACAAGTTCTAGTTACATAAAATCAAGAATACTTTCAAGTTTGCTAGCTCACTTCCAATCTTGTAAGGTGATCATCCAACCTCAAGAAATCTTTGTTTCTTACAGTAGGTTATCATTCTAATACAAGGTAATAATCATATTCAAACTTTGGTTCAGTTTCTATAACTATAACAATCTTATTTCAAGTGATGATCTTACTTGAACTTGTTTTCGTGTCATGATTCTGCTTCAAGAACTTCGAGCCATCCAAGGATCCGTTGAAGCTAGATCCATTTTTCTCTTTTCCAGTAGGTTTATCCAAGGAAATTAAGGTAGTAATGATGTTCATAACATCATTCGATTCATACATATAAAGCTATCTTATTCGAAGGTTTAAACTTGTAATCACTAGAACATAGTTTAGTTAATTCTAAACTTGTTCGCAAACAAAAGTTAATCCTTCTAACTTGACTTTTAAAATCAACTAAACACATGTTCTATATCTATATGATATGCTAACTTAATGATTTAAAACCTGGAGACACGAAAAACACCGTAAAACCGGATTTACGCCGTCGTAGTAACACCGCGGGCTGTTTTGGGTTAGTTAATTAAAAACTATGATAAACTTTGATTTAAAAGTTGTTATTCTGAGAAAATGATTTTTATTATGAACATGAAACTATATCCAAAAATTATGGTTAAACTCAAAGTGGAAGTATGTTTTCTAAAATGGTCATCTAGACGTCGTTCTTTCGACTGAAATGACTACCTTTACAAAAATGACTTGTAACTTATTTTTCTGATTATAAACCTATACTTTTTCTGTTTAGATTCATAAAATAGAGTTCAATATGAAACCATAGCAATTTGGTTCACTCAAAACGGATTTAAAATGAAGAAGTTATGGGTAAAACAAGATTGGATAATTTTTCTCATTTTAGCTACGTGAAAATTGGTAACAAATCTATTCCAACCATAACTTAATCAACTTGTATTGTATATTATGTAATCTTGTGATACCATAGACACGTATACAATGTTTCGACCTATCATGTCGACACATCTATATATATTTCGGAACAACCATAGACACTCTATATGTGAATGTTGGAGTTAGCTATACAGGGTTGAGGTTGATTCCAAAATATATATAGTTTGAGTTGTGATCAATACTGAGATACGTATACACTGGGTCATAGATTGATTCAAGATAATATTTATCGATTTATTTCTGTACATCTAACTGTGGACAACTAGTTGTAGGTTACTAACGAGGACAGCTGACTTAATAAACTTAAAACATCAAAATATATTAAAAGTGTTGTAAATATATTTTGAACATACTTTGATATATATGTATATATTGTTATAGGTTCGTGAATCAACCAGTGGCCAAGTCTTACTTCCCGACGAAGTAAAAATCTGTGAAAGTGAGTTATAGTCCCACTTTTAAAATCTAATATTTTTGGGATGAGAATACATGCAGGTTTTATAAATGATTTACAAAATAGACACAAGTACGTGAAACTACATTCTATGGTTGAATTATCGAAATCGAATATGCCCCTTTTTATTAACTCTGGTAATCTAAAAATTAGGGAACACACACCCTAATTGACGCGAATCCTAAAGATAGATCTATTGGGCCTAACAAACCCCATCCAAAGTACCGGATGCTTTAGTACTTCGAAATTTATATCATATCCGAAGGGTGTCCCGGAATGATGGGAATATTCTTATATATGCATCTTGTTAATGTCGGTTACCAGGTGTTCACCATATGAATGATTTTTATCTCTATGTATGGGATGTGTATTGAAATATGAAATCTTGTGGTCTATTATTATGATTTGATATATATAGGTTAAACCTATAACTTGTAGTGACCCGAACTTTTCCATGTTTATATATATTAATTGAGATTGATATTTACATGATTAAATGTTTCCAACATGTTAAGCAATCAAACTTGTTAAGACTTGATTAATTGAAATAGGTTTCATATAGACAATTGACCACCCAAGTTGACCGGTGATTCACGAACGTTAAAACTTGTAAAAACTATATGATGACATATATATGGTTATATATATAGTTAACATTATATTATGATAAGTAAACATATCATTAAGTATATTAATAATGAACTACATATGTAAAAACAAGACTACTAACTTAATGATTTTGAAACGAGACATATATGTAACGATTATCGTTGTAACGACATTTAATGTATATATATCATATTAAGAGATATTCGTACATCATAATATCATGATAATATAATAATTTAAAATCTCTTTTGATATTATAAACATTGGGTTAACAACATTTAACAAGATCGTTAACCTAAAGGTTTCAAAACAACATTTACATGTAACGACTAACGATGACTTAACGACTCAGTTAAAATGTATATACATGTAGTGTTTTAATATGTATTTATACACTTTTGAAAGACTTCAATACACTTATCAAAATACTTCTACTTAACAAAAATGCTTACAATTACATCCTCGTTCAGTTTCATCAACAATTCTACTCGTATGCACCCGTATTCGTACTCGTACAATACACAGCTTTTAGATGTATGTACTATTGGTATATACACTCCAATGAGCAGCTCTTAGCAGCCCATGTGAGTCACCTAACACATGTGGGAACCATCATTTGGCAACTAGCATGAAATATCTCATAAAATTACAAAAATATGAGTAATCATTCATGACTTATTTACATGAAAACAAAATTACATATCCTTTATATCTAATCCATACACCAACGACCAAAAACACCTACAAACACTTTCATTCTTCAATTTTCTTCATCTAATTGATCTCTCTCAAGTTCTATCTTCAAGTTCTAAGTGTTCTTCATAAATTCCAAAAGTTCTAGTTTCATAAAATCAAGAATACTTTCAAGTTTGCTAGCTCACTTCCAATCTTGTAAGGTGATCATCCAACCTCAAGAAATCTTTGTTTCTTACAGTAGGTTATCATTCTAATACAAGGTAATAATCATATTCAAACTTTGGTTCAATTTCTATAACTATAACAATCTTATTTCAAGTGATGATCTTACTTGAACTTGTTTTCGTGTCATGATTCTGCTTCAAGAACTTCGAGCCATCCAAGGATCCATTGAAGCTAGATCCATTTTTCTCTCTTCCAGTAGGTTTATCCAAGGAAATTAAGGTAGTAATGATGTTCATAACATCATTCGATTCATACATATAAAGCTATTTTATTCGAAGGTTTAAACTTGTAATCACTAGAACATAGTTTAGTTAATTCTAAACTTGTTCGCAAATAAAAGTTAATCCTTCTAACTTGACTTTTAAAATCAACTAAACACATGTTCTATATCTATATGATATGCTAACTTAATGATTTAAAACCTGGAAACACGAAAAACACCGTAAAACCGGATTTACGCCGTCGTAGTAACACCGCGGGCTGTTTTGGGTTAGTTAATTAAAAACTATGATAAACTTTGATTTAAAAGTTGTTATTCTGAGAAAATGATTTTTATTATAAACATGAAACTATATCCAAAAATTATGGTTAAACTCAAAGTGGAAGTATGTTTTCTAAAATGGTCATCTAGACGTCGTTCTTTCGACTGAAATGACTACCTTTACAAAAACGACTTGTAACTTATTTTTCCGACTATAAACCTATACTTTTTATGTTTAGATTCATAAAATATAGTTCAATATGAAACCATAGCAATTTGATTCACTCAAAACGGATTTAAAATGAAGAAGTTATGGGTAAAACAAGATTGGATAATTTTTCTCATTTTAGCTACGTGAAAATTGGTAACAAATCTATTCCAATCATAACTTAATAAACTCGTATTGTATATTATGTAATCTTGAGATACCATAGACACGTATACAATGTTTCGACCTATCATGTCGACACATCTATATATATTTCGGAACAACCATAGACACTCTATATGTGAATGTTGGAGTTAGCTATACAGGGTTGAGGTTGATTCCAAAATATATATAGTTTGAGTTGTGATCAATACTGAGATACGTATACACTGGGTCGTGGATTGATTCAAGATAATATTTATCGATTTATTTCTGTACATCTAACTGTGGACAACTAGTTGTAGGTTACTAACGAGGACAGCTGACTTAATAAACTTAAAACATCAAAATATATTAAAAGTGTTGTAAATATATTTTGAACATACTTTAATATATATGTATATATTGTTATAGGTTCGTGAATCAACAGTGGCCAAGTCTTACTTCCCGACGAAGTAAAAATCTGTGAAAGTGAGTTATAGTCCCACTTTTTAAATCTAATATTTTTGGGATGAGAATACATGCAGGTTTTATAAATGATTTACAAAATAGACACAAGTACGTGAAACTACATTCTATGGTTGAATTATCGAAATCGAATATGCCCCTTTTTATTAAGTCTGGTAATCTAAGAATTAGGGAACAGACACCCTAATTGACGCGAATCCTAAAGATAGATCTATTGGGCCTAACAAACCCCATCCAAAGTACCGGATGCTTTAGTACTTCGAAATTTATATCATATCCGAAGGGTGTCCCGGAATGATGGGGATATTCTTATATATGCATCTTGTTATTGTCGGTTACCAGGTGTTCACCATATGAATGATTTTTATCTCTATGTATGGGATGTGTATTGAAATATGAAATCTTGTGGTCTATTGTTACGATTTGATATATATAGGTTAAACCTATAACTCACCAACATTTTTGTTGACGTTTAAAGCATGTTTATTCTCAGGTGAATATTAAGAGCTTCCGCTGTTGCATACTAAAATAAGGACAAGATTTGGAGTCCATGTTTGTATGATATTGTGTAAAAACTGCATTCAAGAAACTGATTTTGATGTAACATATTTGTATTGTAAACCATTATGTAATGGTCGTGTGTAAACAGGATATTTTAGATTATCATTATTTGATAATCTACGTAAAGCTTTTTAAACCTTTATTTATGAAATAAAGGTTATGGTTTGTTTTAAAAAGGAATGCAGTCTTTGAAAAACGTCTCATATAGAGGTCAAAACCTCGCAACGAAATCAATTAATATGGAACGTTTTTAATCAATAAGAACGGGACATTTCAGTTGGTATCCGAGCGTTGGTCTTAGAGAACCAGAAAATTTGCATTAGTGTGTCTTATCGAGTTTGTTAGGATGCATTAGTGAGTCTGGACTTCGACCGTGTTTTCTTTAAAAATGATTGCTTAACATTTTTGTTGGAAACTATATATTTTTAACATATGAATATTATGTGATATATTAATCTCTTAACGTGTTTGATATTATGTGATAGATGTCTACCTCTAGAACAAGTCCCATTGACTCACCTAATAATAATGAAGAGTCAAATGTAAATTGGAATGATTTGTGGACTGATTCACAAGTTCCCGAAGAGGAACCGGAAGAAGAGTCGGAACCGGAAGAAGAATCGGAACCGGAAGAAGAATCGGAACCGGATGAAGAAATAGAACCGGTGGGGGAAATAATAAAACGGTTAAGTAAAAGAAAATCCTCAACCAACCGACCAAAGTTAATTATGGTCAATGGTGTTTCCGCCAAGGAAGCAAAATATTGGGAGGATTACCAATTCTCCGATGAATCGGATTTCGACGAGAATTCCGATGATGTTATAGAAATTACCCCAACTGAATTTAAAAAGGCAAAAGAAAATAATAAGGGAAAGGGCATAAAAATAGAGAAATCTAATTCCAACCCCGATGAACTTTATATGTATCGTCAACCCCCGAAGTCCTTAAGTTGTAACAATGACCCGGGAACCTCTAAACCACCAGGTTTTTCTAAACCAATGTGGACAACGATGGCTCGTATTAGGGGAACATCATATATCCCTAGAAACTTGGCAAAACGAACCAAAACCGAAGAAGAAGAAACGAGCGAGTCGGAATAAGATAGTTGTATTCGTGTGGTGTAATATATGGAATATAGTGTTCTTATGCTTTATGATATATGTAAAAATTGCTTGTATTAATAAGTATTTTTTTTTATGAATCTAACTCTTGTCTATTTTACAGTTTAAAAACACAAAATGGATAGACAACCCAATATTTTAAGAGACCTACCCGGAGACATGATTGATGAAATCTTGTCTAGAGTCGGTCAGAATTCCTCGGCACAACTATTTAAGGCGAGATCAGTTTGTAAGACATTCGAAGAACGTTCCAAGAATGTCTTGGTTTATAAGAGACTTTTGTTTGAAAGATGGGGGATATCACATTGGGAAACCCATAAGTTACGATGTGTTTACTTTGACGCATATATTGCAGGGAACCCAAATGCTATTTTACGCAACGGGTTAAGAAATTATTTTGACTCAATATATCCGAATATTGGACTTCGTGATTTAGAAAAAGCGGCTAACATGCAACATAAAGAAGCATGTTATGCTTACGGATTAGTAATGTTCGCTTCTCACCAAAGTGAGAACAAGAACATCGGGCTACAACTATTAAACAAAACGTTTCCACAAGTGACGGAGTCGGTAATTGGGGTAAGAAATGAGGTTTTTAGATTGTTACGGGACTGTTGGACATTACGTAACCCTCGTCCTTTTGATGACGTTACAACACGCTGTCTTATCAACGGCCATAACGGTTATGTTGCACAAGACCAAGGATGGGAAGTAGTCCTAGTAAAACCAGAATGCATGACTTGTTTCTGGACGTATGAATTACGTGTCTTTATTGCCTTTGCTGAACGACTTGTGTACTAGCTAGAATTATCTTCACAACTATCTTGTATCAAAGTTATTGTGTGCTATATTTCATGCTTTATGTAAAATAAGCGGTATTGTAAGTTTGTAAAATATTGAATAAAAGTTTGAACGCGAAATATTATTATAATCAGTTTTTTCATATAGAATTGTAGTAGTTGAATTGTATATTAGCTACTAAGTATGAACTTAACGGGTAGGTACTACCCGAATTTAAACTTATAAAACGCTAATATGAAGAAAAAGCTTTTATAAATGAGTTCATATTATGCTACGAAATACTATTAACTACTCTTAATATTCTGTATGATTAACTTGTTCCATTTGACTATTTTGAAGGCAATGGCACCGACTACTCGACACACCGTGAATATGAATGAAGAGGAATTCCGTACTTTTCTAGCTTCAAACATAGCCGCAGTACAGGCTGCGCTACATACCAACAATAACCTTGGATCTAGCAGTACAGGAAATCGTGTAGGATGCACCTACAAAGAATTCACTGCCTGCAAACCTTTGGAATTTGATGGAACCGAAGGACCGATCGGATTGAAACGGTGGACCGAGAAGGTTGAATCGGTGTTTGCCATAAGTAAGTGTACTGAAGAGGACAAAGTGAAGTACGCTACGCATACCTTCACAGGTTCTGCGTTAACATGGTGGAATACCTATCTAGAGCAAGTGGGACAAGATGATGCGTACGCACTACCGTGGTCAGCATTCAAGCACTTGATGAACGAGAAGTACCGTCCCAGAACCGAGGTCAATAAGCTCAAGACAGAACTTAGAGGGTTACGAACCCAAGGATTTGATATTACCACGTACGAAAGACGATTCACGGAATTGTGCCTATTGTGTCCGGGAGCATTCGAAGATGAAGAAGAGAAGATCGACGCGTTTGTGAAAGGATTACCGGAAAGAATCCAAGAAGATATAAGTTCACACGAGCCCGCCTCCATACAACAGGCATGTAGAATGGCTCACAAACTAGTGAACCAGATTGAAGAAAGAATTAAAGAACTGACTGCTGAAGAGGCCAATGTGAAGCAAGTCAAAAGAAAATGGGAGGAAAACGGTGATAAGAATCACCAATACAACAACAACAGCAATTACAACAATAATCGCAACAATTATCCCAACAATCGCAACATCAATCGCAACTACAACAAACGGCCCAACAACAACAACAACAACAACAGCAACTACAACAATCATCCCAACAACAATAATAACCGCAACAACAACAACAATCAGAAGCAGCTATGCCAAAGGTGTGAAAAGAATCACTCGGGGTTCTGCACCAAATTTTGCAACAAGTGTAAAAGAAATGGTCATAGCGCGGCGAAGTGTGAGGTCTATGGACCAGGGGTTAATAGAACGAAAGGAACAAATGGTGTCGGAACGAGTAATGGCGGAGCAAGTAGTGTCGGAGCAAGTTATGCCAATGTAGTTTGTTATAAATGTGGAAAACCAGGCCACATTATTAGAAATTGCCCGAACCAGGAGAACACGAATGGACAAGGCCGTGGAAGAGTTTTCAATATTAATGCGGTAGAGGCACAGGAAGACCCGGAGCTTGTTACGGGTACGTTTCTTATTGACAATAAATCTGCTTACGTTTTATTTGATTCGGGTGCGGATAGAAGCTATATGAGTAGAGATTTTTGTGCTAAATTAAGTTGTCCATTGACGCCTTTGGATAGTAAATTTTTACTCGAATTAGCAAATGGTAAATTAATTTCAGCAGATAATATATGTCGGAATCGAGAAATTAAACTGGTTAGCGAAACATTTAAGATTGATTTGATACTAGTAGAGTTAGGGAGTTTTGATGTGATAATCGGTATGGACTGGTTGAAAGAAGTGAAAGCGGAGATCGTTTGTTACAAAAATGCAATTCGCATTATACGAGAAAAAGGAAAACCCTTAATGGTGTACGGAGAAAAGGGCAACACGAAGCTACATCTTATTAGTAATTTGAAGGCACAAAAACTAATAAGAAAAGGTTGCTATGCTGTTCTAGCACACGTCGAGAAAGTACAAACTGAAGAAAAGAGCATCAATGATGTTCCCATTGCAAAAGAATTTCCCGATGTATTTCCGAAAGAATTACCGGGATTACCCCCACATCGATCCGTTGAATTTCAAATAGATCTTATACCAGGAGCTGCACCAATAGCTCGTGCTCCTTACAGACTTGCACCCAGCGAGATGAAAGAACTACAAAGCCAATTACAAGAACTTTTAGAGCGTGGTTTCATTCGACCAAGCACATCACCGTGGGGAGCTCCTGTTTTGTTTGTCAAGAAGAAAGATGGTACATTCAGGTTGTGTATCGACTACCGAGAGTTGAACAAACTTACCATCAAGAACCGCTACCCACTACCGAGAATCGACGACTTATTTGATCAACTACAAGGCTCGTCTGTTTATTCAAAGATTGACTTACGTTCCGGGTATCATCAAATGCGGGTGAAAGAAGATGATATTCCAAAGACTGCTTTCAGAACACGTTACGGTCATTACGAGTTTATGGTCATGCCGTTTGGTTTAACTAATGCACCAGCTGTGTTCATGGACCTTATGAACCGAGTGTGTGGACCATACCTTGACAAGTTTGTCATTGTTTTCATTGATGACATACTTATCTACTCAAAGAATGACCAAGAACACGGTGAACATTTGAGAAAGGTGTTAGAAGTATTGAGGAAGGAAGAATTGTACGCTAAGTTTTCAAAGTGTGCATTTTGGTTGGAAGAAGTTCAATTCCTCGGTCACATAGTGAACAAAGAAGGTATTAAGGTGGATCCAGCAAAGATAGAAACTGTTGAAAAGTGGGAAACCCCGAAAACTCCGAAACACGTACGCCAGTTTTTAGGACTAGCTGGTTACTACAGAAGGTTCATCCAAGACTTTTCCAGAATAGCAAAACCCTTGACTGCATTAACGCATAAAGGGAAGAAATTTGAATGGAATGATGAACAAGAGAAAGCGTTTCAGTTATTGAAGAAAAAGCTAACTACGGCACCTATATTGTCATTGCCTGAAGGGAATGATGATTTTGTAATTTATTGTGACGCATCAAAGCAAGGTCTCGGTTGTGTATTAATGCAACGAACGAAGGTGATTGCTTATGCGTCTAGACAATTGAAGATTCACGAACAAAATTATACGACGCATGATTTGGAATTAGGCGCGGTTGTTTTTGCATTAAAGACTTGGAGGCACTACTTATATGGGGTCAAAAGTATTATATATACCGACCACAAAAGTCTTCAACACATATTTAATCAGAAACAACTGAATATGAGGCAGCGTAGGTGGATTGAATTATTGAATGATTACGACTTTGAGATTCGTTACCACCCGGGGAAGGCAAATGTGGTAGCCGATGCCTTGAGCAGGAAGGACAGAGAACCCATTCGAGTAAAATCTATGAATATAATGATTCATAATAACCTTACTACTCAAATAAAGGAGGCGCAACAAGGAGTTTTAAAAGAGGGAAATTTAAAGGATGAAATACCCAAAGGATCGGAGAAGCATCTTAATATTCGGGAAGACGGAACCCGGTATAGGGCTGAAAGGATTTGGGTACCAAAATTTGGAGATATGAGAGAAATGGTACTTAGAGAAGCTCATAAAACCAGATACTCAATACATCCTGGAACGGGGAAGATGTACAAGGATCTCAAGAAACATTTTTGGTGGCCGGGTATGAAAGCCGATGTTGCTAAATACGTAGGAGAATGTTTGACGTGTTCTAAGGTCAAAGCTGAGCATCAGAAACCATCAGGTCTACTTCAACAACCCGAAATCCCGGAATGGAAATGGGAAAACATTACCATGGATTTCATCACTAAATTGCCAAGGACTGCAAGTGGTTTTGATACTATTTGGGTAATAGTTGATCGTCTCACCAAATCAGCACACTTCCTACCAATAAGAGAAGATGACAAGATGGAGAAGTTAGCACGACTGTATTTGAAGGAAGTAGTCTCCAGACATGGAATACCAATCTCTATTATCTCTGATAGGGATGGCAGATTTATTTCAAGATTCTGGCAGACATTACAGCAAGCATTAGGAACTCGTCTAGACATGAGTACTGCCTATCATCCACAAACTGATGGGCAGAGCGAAAGGACGATACAAACGCTTGAAGACATGCTACGAGCATGTGTTATTGATTTCGGAAACAGTTGGGATCGACATCTACCGTTAGCAGAATTTTCCTACAACAACAGCTACCATTCAAGCATTGAGATGGCGCCGTTTGAAGCACTTTATGGTAGAAAGTGCAGGTCTCCGATTTGTTGGAGTGAAGTGGGGGATAGACAGATTACGGGTCCGGAGATTATACAAGAAACTACCGAGAAGATCATCCAAATTCAACAACGGTTGAAAACCGTCCAAAGTCGACAAAAGAGCTACGCTGACATTAAAGGAAAAGATATAGAATTTGAAATTGGAGAGATGGTCATGCTTAAAGTTGCACCTTGGAAAGGCGTTGTTCGATTTGGTAAACGAGGGAAATTAAATCCAAGGTATATTGGACCATTCAAGATTATTGATCGTGTCGGACCAGTAGCTTACCGACTAGAGTTACCTCAACAACTCGCGGCTGTACATAACACTTTCCACGTCTCGAATTTAAAGAAATGTTTTGCTAAAGAAGATCTCACTATTCCGTTAGATGAAATCCAAATCAACGAAAAACTTCAATTCATCGAAGAACCCGTCGAAATAATGGATCGTGAGGTTAAAAGACTTAAGCAAAACAAGATACCAATTGTTAAGGTTCGATGGAATGCTCGTAGAGGACCCGAGTTCACCTGGGAGCATGAAGATCAGATGAAGAAGAAATACCCGCATCTATTTCCAGAAGATTCGTCAACACCTTCAACAGCTTAAAATTTCGGGACGAAATTTATTTAACGGGTAGGTACTGTAGTGACCCGAACTTTTCCATGTTTATATATATTAATTGAGATTGATATTTACATGATTAAATGTTTCCAACATGTTAAGCAATCAAACTTGTTAAGACTTGATTAATTGAAATAGGTTTCATATAGACAATTGACCACCCAAGTTGACCGGTGATTCACGAACGTTAAAACTTGTAAAAACTATATGATGACATATATATGGTTATATATATAGTTAACATTATATTATGATAAGTAAACATATCATTAAGTATATTAATAATGAACTACATATGTAAAAACAAGACTACTAACTTAATGATTTTGAAACGAGACATATATGTAACGATTATCGTTGTAACGACATTTAATGTATATATATCATATTAAGAGATATTCGTACATCATAATATCATGATAATATAATAATTTAAAATCTCTTTTGATATTATAAACATTGGGTTAACAACATTTAACAAGATCGTTAACCTAAAGGTTTCAAAACAACATTTACATGTAACGACTAACGATGACTTAACGACTCAGTTAAAATGTATATACATGTAGTGTTTTAATATGTATTTATACACTTTTGAAAGACTTCAATACACTTATCAAAATACTTCTACTTAACAAAAATGCTTACAATTACATCCTCGTTCAGTTTCATCAACAATTCTACTCGTATGCACCCGTATTCGTACTCGTACAATACACAGCTTTTAGATGTATGTACTATTGGTATATACACTCCAATGATCAGCTCTTAGCAGCCCATGTGAGTCACCTAACACATGTGGGAACCATCATTTGGCAACTAGCATGAAATATCTCATAAAATTACAAAAATATGAGTAATCATTCATGACTTATTTACATGAAAACAAAATTACATATCCTTTATATCTAATCCATACACCAACGACCAAAAACACCTACAAACACTTTCATTCTTCAATTTTCTTCATCTAATTGATCTCTCTCAAGTTCTATCTTCAAGTTCTAAGTGTTCTTCATAAATTCCAAAAGTTCTAGTTTCATAAAATCAAGAATACTTTCAAGTTTGCTAGCTCACTTCCAATCTTGTAAGGTGATCATCCAACCTCAAGAAATCTTTGTTTCTTACAGTAGGTTATCATTCTAATACAAGGTAATAATCATATTCAAACTTTGGTTCAATTTCTATAACTATAACAATCTTATTTCAAGTGATGATCTTACTTGAACTTGTTTTCGTGTCATGATTCTGCTTCAAGAACTTCGAGCCATCCAAGGATCCATTGAAGCTAGATCCATTTTTCTCTATTCCAGTAGGTTTATCCAAGGAAATTAAGGTAGTAATGATGTTCATAACATCATTCGATTCATACATATAAAGCTATTTTATTCGAAGGTTTAAACTTGTAATCACTAGAACATAGTTTAGTTAATTCTAAACTTGTTCGCAAATAAAAGTTAATCCTTCTAACTTGACTTTTAAAATCAACTAAACACATGTTCTATATCTATATGATATGCTAACTTAATGATTTAAAACCTGGAAACACGAAAAACACCGTAAAACCGGATTTACGCCGTCGTAGTAACACCGCGGGCTGTTTTGGGTTAGTTAATTAAAAACTATGATAAACTTTGATTTAAAAGTTGTTATTCTGAGAAAATGATTTTTATTATAAACATGAAACTATATCCAAAAATTATGGTTAAACTCAAAGTGAAAGTATGTTTTCTAAAATGGTCATCTAGACGTCGTTCTTTCGACTGAAATGACTACCTTTACAAAAACGACTTGTAACTTATTTTTCCGACTATAAACCTATACTTTTTATGTTTAGATTCATAAAATATAGTTCAATATGAAACCATAGCAATTTGATTCACTCAAAACGGATTTAAAATGAAGAAGTTATGGGTAAAACAAGATTGGATAATTTTTCTCATTTTAGCTACGTGAAAATTGGTAACAAATCTATTCCAACCATAACTTAATAAACTCGTATTGTATATTATGTAATCTTGAGATACCATAGACACGTATACAATGTTTCGACCTATCATGTCGACACATCTATATATATTTCGGAACAACCATAGACACTCTATATGTGAATGTTGGAGTTAGCTATACAGGGTTGAGGTTGATTCCAAAATATATATAGTTTGAGTTGTGATCAATACTGAGATACGTATACACTGGGTCGTGGATTGATTCAAGATAATATTTATCGATTTATTTCTGTACATCTAACTGTGGACAACTAGTTGTAGGTTACTAACGAGGACAGCTGACTTAATAAACTTAAAACATCAAAATATATTAAAAGTGTTGTAAATATATTTTGAACATACTTTAATATATATGTATATATTGTTATAGGTTCGTGAATCAACAGTGGCCAAGTCTTACTTCCCGACGAAGTAAAAATCTGTGAAAGTGAGTTATAGTCCCACTTTTTAAATCTAATATTTTTGGGATGAGAATACATGCAGGTTTTATAAATGATTTACAAAATAGACACAAGTACGTGAAACTACATTCTATGGTTGAATTATCGAAATCGAATATGCCCCTTTTTATTAAGTCTGGTAATCTAAGAATTAGGGAACAGACACCCTAATTGACGCGAATCCTAAAGATAGATCTATTGGGCCTAACAAACCCCATCCAAAGTACCGGATGCTTTAGTACTTCGAAATTTATATCATATCCGAAGGGTGTCCCGGAATGATGGGGATATTCTTATATATGCATCTTGTTATTGTCGGTTACCAGGTGTTCACCATATGAATGATTTTTATCTCTATGTATGGGATGTGTATTGAAATATGAAATCTTGTGGTCTATTGTTACGATTTGATATATATAGGTTAAACCTATAACTCACCAACATTTTTGTTGACGTTTAAAGCATGTTTATTCTCAGGTGAATATTAAGAGCTTCCGCTGTTGCATACTAAAATAAGGACAAGATTTGGAGTCCATGTTTGTATGATATTGTGTAAAAACTGCATTCAAGAAACTGATTTTGATGTAACATATTTGTATTGTAAACCATTATGTAATGGTCGTGTGTAAACAGGATATTTTAGATTATCATTATTTGATAATCTACGTAAAGCTTTTTAAACCTTTATTTATGAAATAAAGGTTATGGTTTGTTTTAAAAAGGAATGCAGTCTTTGAAAAACGTCTCATATAGAGGTCAAAACCTCGCAACGAAATCAATTAATATGGAACGTTTTTAATCAATAAGAACGGGACATTTCATAACTCACCAACATTTTTGTTGACGTTTTAAGCATGTTTATTCTCAGGTGATTATTAAGAGCTTCCGCTGTCGCATACTTAAATAAGGACGAGATTTGGAGTCCATGCTTGTATGATATTGTGTAAAAACTGCATTCAAGAAACTTATTTTGTTGTAACATATTTGTATTGTAAACCATTATGTAATG
Source organism: Rutidosis leptorrhynchoides (assembly GCF_046630445.1). NCBI lineage: Eukaryota > Viridiplantae > Streptophyta > Magnoliopsida > Asterales > Asteraceae > Rutidosis > Rutidosis leptorrhynchoides. The sequence continues at coordinate 545,828,836 of NC_092336.1, read as the reverse complement.
GTCGTGTGTAAACAGGATATTTTAGATTATCATTATTTGATAATCTACGTAAAGCTTTTTAAACCTTTATTGATGAAATAAAGGTTATGGTTTGTTTTAAAATGAATGCAGTCTTTGAAAAACGTCTCATATAGAGGTCAAAACCTCGCAACGAAATCAATTAATATGGAACGTTTTTAATCAATAAGAACGGGACATTTCATTTACCCTTTAAAATCCTAGAGTTTAAATCTTCTTGAGAACATAGTGAATCCCAACATTCTTTTGCACTTTCACATGAGATTATCTTTAATCTTTCTTCACTAGGAAGAATTCCATGAAATAGTGAAATTGCATCAAATTGTTTCAAAACATCATTGTTTTGAAATGTTGACTTCACTAGTCTTGAACTAGCTTGTGGTACAAAGTCTCCTACTTTGATTATTCTCCACAAGTAGTAATCCTTGGATTTGAGATAAGACTCAAATCTTAATTTCTACACATCAATATTCATCTTATCAAAGATTGGTGCTTCTTTCACCAATTCTTTCAAGTATCTCATAGTTTGATTTGATCCAAGAATCGTTGACTCAAGTTTTTGCACAAAATGAATTTTGTCACTTTCAAAAACGTTTGTAGAGCAATAATTTGAGCAACTGCTCTGATACCAATTGTAAATAACTAGAGGGGGGTGAATAATTACTTGATACGTTTTTAACACTTTTTTGATTGATCCCCAAATTCGTTTAACTTTGATCAACCAATTCAACCCAAACTTGATGTGTGTAGTGTGTATGTTCAAAATGATAAATGAAGTAATGTAAAGAACATAGACACAAGGATTTATAGTGATTCGGGTGGATGTTAACTAATCCACCTTAATCCACTCCCCGATTACACTAATCGAGATTTGTTGCTTCACTAAGCACTTTCTCCGAACCCGGTGGAGATCCGATTTACAAGTCTTCAACTTCTTTGGTAGACAACAAACCTAATCTTTCTATCCCTTTGAAAGATCAACTTGTCTTCACCTTGGACAAGTATTAATCTCCAAATAAGATTAATCAACTTCCTAAGTCCCTTTAAGGAAGTAGATCACTAAGCTAGCCTATGCTTCTACTAATTGAAGTTACAAGACTTATACACTTTGCAATAATGATCCTAAGACAATACTAGGACATACATTACATTAAGTAAACTCACAAGATAAATGATTTTGATTAGTAAGTTTACAACAACCCAATTCTATATCTATAAGATCATAGAATCTTCTCTTGCTTGATCACATTTGAGTAGTAATTGATGCACTTGTGATCACTGGAAATAAGCCTTTGAAATATGTAAGAGGGTCAGCTTCAAATGCTCTTAAATGTTTGCCTTTTATAGTGAGATTCAAAAAGTAGCCGTTGACACACAGTTGCCATCATGGTCGACCGTGGTGTGACCGTGCATGCTTCAGTCCAAATTTGGTATCCATTGTATAGCCGTTTAACTCAAATTTGAACACCACATTTTGGCACCTTTACTCCATCTAGCACCTGCAAAAGAAACCAAACATCCTATACAAGTACTATATGCATTAAGTGTGTGATATTTGGTCTTAATGCATGAAAGTGACTAATCATTCCAAAAGTGGCAAACCCAACATTCTTGGAGAAGTGTCTTGATTGATATTTTGGGAAATCTCATTTTGGTCAAGACTTAGTCACTTTAATGCCCTTGGTTCAATTCTAAAGACTAGTCACTATGTCATTAACTTCCTAGTTTCAATTAATCACAAGTCATGTTCTTTTTGAGTTTGGTTAGAGATTAATTGAATAATGTCTCTATAAGATAATCATGAAGTATGTAGAGACATCAAGGTTAAGTCATAAGCAATCACCCTTAGTTACTTAGACTAGACCAAATAGACAATTGACTATACTTTCATTGTGAACCATTTTACACTTAATCTATTGGAGTAGGTTAGTTACTTGAATCCTAACTAGTGAGCACATAGCAAACATATTAATCAAGTTGACAAGTTTATGAGTATTAATCATATTGGCAAGTAGCAAGTAATACTCACATAGCAAGAGATAGTTATTCTAGAATCAATCATATAGATACTTGCACAACTTATAATTCAAGCTTTAACAAGTTTAAGTGCAATATAACATATTGCTTGATTAATGTGTATGCACACATTAATGTCCAACACATGCACAAGGGAAGAGCAATCTCTAGTTGGGACTTGGTGACCATCCTAAATGTATCTAAGTGTGTTTTAGGATTACAAGTCACTACTATTTAACCTTGAGAGCATTGTTCCTCATTTAGCCTTAATTAATCACTAAGTCATTTCTAATAGCAATTATTGTTCTAGTGATATTGGCTTAAGTGTGTTGGTACTTGATGATCATACTAAGGATATCTAGATAAGAATTAAGATCATAAGTTGTGGATTAACACTTATGTGTTATGCCTAATCTTGGTTAATTTGTCATTAAAGTGTCATTAGGCATAATTAATCACAATTAGTGTTTTTATGACCAAAACTCAATTGAATATGGAGAATGCATCTATTCTAAGCATGTGGAGAAAGGTTTCATGAATTATAGATGTCGGGAACTAGTCAAACTTTATTTGGTCGAAAATGGTAACAGAGAAAACTGCGGTCGCACTGCGGTTGACCGTGGTGGCGACCGTGCAACTTGTTTTCACAAAACTGCTTTGCAATTCAGTTTGGGGTTTCACGGTTGACTATGTGGTCGATCGTACCTCGACCGTGTGTTTAGCTGAACTTTTAATTTCATTCTTTAGCCTATGTTTGACTTGGTCGTTTGCAAGATAAAGTATGGATTAGTGACCATGCGTGTTTTATGTTAAGATGTCAGTCATCACTTATGCATATGTGTGTGTCATCATCAAAACATATTCTTTGGTTAATCATCATACTTAAATTTGTCGTTTAGTTCATTAACCAACATTCAACCAACAGAAACGATGAAAGAGCCAACTGAGTGCATCCTAGAGGCATCGGAGGTAGATCCCCAAGTAGAAAAGATATCAGTGAATTCGATGTTTTCGGATCAAGAGATCAGCATAGGTAAGAATTTACTAACATTCACCAAACAAAAGCTTCGGAAGCTGTTGCAAGCCAATGTGGATGTGTTCGCATGGGAGAACAGTGATATGACCGGATACCACGAACCATCAATGTACAAGGGTCACACTTTGTGACAGAACATCGATTCAATGAGCACAAACACCTCGAACCGGTACATCATAAAAAAAGAAACCTAGCACCTGAAAGGGACGAAGCGACCTGTAAGGAAGTAGAGGGTCTACTAAAGGCAGGAATAATTCGCAAAGCTAACTATCCTTCATGGGTTGCTAACCCTGTGATGGTAAGGACGAAGGGTGGAGAATGTGCATTGATTTCACAAACATCAACAAAGCATGCCCCAAAGATTGTTATCCCTTACCCGAAATCGATTGAAAAGTCGAATCTCTCAACAGATATCAATATAAAAGCTTCTTGGATGCTTACAAAGGGTATCACTAGATTAAAGTGGCCAAGGAGGATGAAGAAAAAACGTCCTTCTTCACTAGCAGAGGGATTTATTATACCAAAAGATGCCCTTCGGGCTAAAAAATGCAGGAGCAACTTATCAAAGGCTCGTTGACAAAGCCTTTCATAACCAATTGGGGAGAAATCTGGAAGCCTACGTGGATGACATGGTAATCAAAAGCCGAAAAGAAGAGAACTTAATAGAAGACATCCAAGAAGCTTTCGAGAAGCTTCGGGCAATAAACATGAAACTAAACCCAAAGAAATGTTCCTTCGGAGTTGAGGAAGGGAAATTTCTTGGGTACTATATCACCAGAAAGGGAATCCAAGCAAATCCAGAAAAGGTAGACAGGCTCAAGCAACTCCAAACCCCAGCAACAATAAAATACATGCAGAGTTTGAATGGGAAATTGGCATCACTCAGCAGGTTCGTATCAAGGGGAACATAAAAGCAGCTACCTTTCTTCAGAATTTTGAAAGGGTGCTTGGGAAAGAAGAAAATTGTCTGGAATGAAGAGGTTGAGAAGGCATTTGTTGAAATGAAGGAATATATCGCCAAGCTCCATACCCTGACTTCACCCGAAGAAGGAGAAACACTCTTTATATACTTGGCTGCTTAGAAAGAGTGAATTAGCTCAGTCTTGGTCACCGAGCGAGAAAGAGTGCAAGTACCAATATACTTCGTTAGCCGAGTACTTCAAGGAGCAGAGCTGAATTACCCAGAACTTGAGAAGCTCAACTTAGCGCCCGTCCACACAGCCAAGAAACTCAGAAGATACTTCCAAGCATATCAGATAGTGGTGCTTACCAACAAACCAATCAGGCAGGTGCTCTCGAAACCTGAAAAATCGGGGAGAATCGCCAAATGGGCCATTGAGCTAGGTGAACATGACATTAAGTTCAGAGTCAGGCACGCAATTAAAGGACAAGTTTTGGCAGACTTCATCGCCGAAACGGATAGCACCGATGAAGAAGATGCAAAGAACTCCACTCAAGTCATCACCCCGAGGATTGAAAATGAAGAATGGAAGTTGTACACCGATGGTGCATCAAGTTCTGATGGATCAGGTGCTGGTCTGATGTTAGTAAACCCCGAAGGAAAAGAGTTTACTTACGCACTGTGTTTCGAATTGCAACAACCAATAACGAAGCTGAGTACGAAGCGCTACTTTCGGGACTGAGAATGGCGAAGGAATTAAAGATCCTCCACCTTCGTGCTTTCGTCGACTCACGACTAGTGGCTAACCAAATCATGGGCACTTTTGAAGCAAGGCAACCCACCATCCAATAGTACTTGACAAAAGCGAAGGAACTGATCGAAAGCTTCAAAAGTTTTGACATCGAATATGTCCGACGAAGTCAAAATAAGAAGGCAGATGCACTGAGCAAACTCACTTCGTTGACATCTGAACATCTTGCAAAGGAAGTCTTGGTGGAAGTGCTAGAAAAGAAATCGATCCTAGAGGAAGAAGTCAATGACCTCATACAAGAAGATGAAGTAACATGGATGACTCCATTGCTAGTATATCTTGAAACAGGAAAATTACCAGAGGATAAAAACGAAGCAAGGAAGATAAGGATAAAGGCACCCTCCTACAAAATGATGAACGAAGCACTATACGGAAGATCCTTCCTCACTCCATGGATTCGATGTGTAGGGCCAAAGCAAGCTACTGTTATAATCCAAGAGATGCATGAAGGGATATGTGGTCTTCACGCGGGACCAAGGTCGGTAGTAGCAAAAATCATGAGGCTATGGTACTATTGGCCTACAATGCACCATGATGCGACTATGGTGCTACAAGCTTGTGAATCCTGTCAAATTCACTCGAATGTCCCGAGACTACCCAAGCAAGAACTAGTCTCTGTTACCTCAGCTTGGCCTTTCATGAAATGGGGGATAGATATAGTTGGACCTATCAACGACACCCATGAAAGTCCAAGATTTCTACTAGTAGCAATTGATTACTTCACCAAGTGGGCCAAAGCAAAACCCTTGGCAGCAATCACCGGTAAGCAAGTAGAAAAGTTTGTTTGGGAGCACATCGTATGCAAGTTCGGAGTTCCCAAAGAAATAGTCTCGGATAATGGGAAACAGTTTGCAGAAGGGATTTTCCCAAAATTCTATGAGCAATTGAAAATTCAGCAAAACTTCACCTCGGTATATCATCCCTAAGGAAACGGACAGGTGGAAGTAACCAACCGAGATATAATCAAGGGAATTGAGAAACGCTTAGGCAAATGCAGAAAGGGATGGGTCGATGAGCTCCCCTTGGTGCTATGGGCACACAGGACGACACCAAAGCGAAGCAATGGAGAAACACCCTATAGCGTAGCATACGGAATGGAAGCTGTCCTTCCCGCTGAGATACAAGCGCTAACATAAAGAACAACGAACAACGAGAACAACGAAGAAAATCTTCGAGTCAACTTGGATCTACTCGAAGAAAGAAGAGAGGCAGCTGTGATTCGTGAAGCCTCGTACAAACGAACGATTGAAGGCTATTACAACAAAAGAGTAAAGCCCTCGACCTTCAAGGTGGGAGACTATGTCCTAAGGTTAAAAAGCGCAAGCAAGGTGGAATACGAAGGAAAATTAGGACCGAATTGGGAAGGACCCTATGTAATCTCACAAGTGCTGGGTAAAGGCTCCTACAAATTGGAAACAACAGCTGACAAACCCATACCCAGGGCATGGAATGGAACCAACCTCCGAAAGTTTCATCATTAGATGTCTTGTATTTTTTCCTTATTAACATATAGTTGAAAGATGCAATGTTGGTAGTTGAAGCCTACAAACTTCCTACACAGAAATTAATGAATTTCTTACAACTACTTTTGATAAACTAATGTCTTGACAGAATTAAATCCTATATAAGGAATCATATGAGAAATATGACAGCCGGAATATAAGTAACCCTGTTATAATCCACATTACACAGAGCAACGAAGAAAAAATATGCTTCGCAATGCTCGACGTAAGTATACAAGTTTTCCTTAAAAGTGATCACTGTATAACCATCCTGCAGGAAGAGAGTTTTTACCCACCTATGCAGGATAAAATCCATGGTAAAACATATAAGAAAAGCATGCTAAAATTAAACAAAGGAACTAGAGTTATAAGATACATAACCAATTGTTCAAACAAAAGGGCAACCTAGCCCAGACATCTAAAGCAATTCACAAAAGATAATAATTGTTTTAAACGATTACACACAACAACTAATTAACGGGAGCATCAACTTCCCAATTCTCCCATAGCCTTAGGGACCTCCACAAGAGTTTCTTCATCATCGTGAGCTTCAGGAACAACAGTAGCTTTTGTTTTCAAAAGATCAGCAGGTTTGGCATCCACCTTGGCAGAGATAGTCTTGACAAAATCAAATTCAGCTTGCTCGAGCTCATCAAAAGCAGCATTAACCATCGCCTTTCCCTTATCTGTATAATCAGTAAAATCACCAAGCTGCACAACCCCCTTTGATGCCAAGTCTCCTATCAAATCGTACCTAGTCTGAACCTTTGAGGCCAACACCACATCACCAAAAAGCTGTACAAAATCTGCACTCTTTAGTAATTGGTTACAAGCATGCGGAATAACCTGAGAAACAACTTGAGAGTAATCAGACTTCAACTCCTCACAACGCTTCTTGTAGTCTTTCAACTCATCAGCAATGGCCAACTTTTGAACCTCGCCTACCTTCACCTGCTTCTGCAAACCTGTTATCTCATCACGAGCAGCTTTCAACTCCTCCTCATAGCTAGGGGCCATCAATATCTCCTTCTCAAGCTTCTTAACTCTCTCACTCATGGCAACATGATGCCCCCTCAAAGATTCGAGCTCTGCATTGCGTTTCTGCAGAAGGGATGAAGCAATATGCCCCATAGAAGTAGCCTGGAAATTGATAACAGAAAAAGCATCATGGAAACTCTTCATGTCATCAACAAAAGAATTTCTCCAGTTATCAGGAACGAGACTGCCAATAAGATCAAAGCAATTGTCGGGAGCAGGAACTTCGGAGTACACAGGCAGGTCTGTAAGAAACAAACAGAGAAATAAATAATAACAAAAAAGGAGTAACTGATAGAGTAGTAAACGAAGTAAAACATACCAAACAAAGGGTTAGCAGCAATGATGTCATCACTCGCTTCATCTCGAAGGTGACCAAACTTTTGCTTCTTCACCGAAGAAATGTCATGATGCGCCTTTCGTTTCATCACACCTTTAGCTTTATAGCGTTGTGCCACTCTAGCCCCAACACCTGTTGCCAGAGAAGCAATAGGCTGGTCATCTTGGGTATCCACATCAATGGGAGCTTCGACTTTTCCTTACTCTTCACCTTGGATGAACTCACTTCACCATGATCAGTCTTTGGTTTGCTTGATATCTCCATGAACCCAGAGCATGTAGGAGATCCAACATCCTTAACAACAGTCGATCTAGCTTGGACAGCAACAGTATACTCTTTCAACCCTTGGGCGTTGACAACGTTTCTCAAAGACATTTCTGTAAAAAGTATAGCAGAAAAACGTAAGCAGTTAGAGAGGTAATCAATTATATCAAAAAACACAAATGAAACATACCCTGTTCCCATACAAGAACACATAGTGTTTTTTCGATACAACATATATTATATTTTACCAGAAATATTTAAATGAATTCAACTTTTAAGTTGAGATCCAAGGAACCAATCAGAGTGCGACATGTGGCGCGACAATCACATGTGTTTGAAAGAAAATTCAATTTTTTTTTAAAAAAAAAGGATTTTTTTCAGAAAAAAAAATTCCAAATTTTTTTTCCCAATCACATGTGATTGACTTTTACATGCAGTAAATCACATGTGATTGTAAAACTCAATCACATGTGATTCTGCATGTCAAATCCAATCACATGTGATTGAAAAAAAATTAAAAAAAAAATTTCAATAACATGTGATTGAATTTGACATGCAGAATCACATGAGATTGGGTTTTCCAATCACATGTGATTGAATTTGACATGCTAAATTTAAAAATAAAAATTGCAAAAAAAATAAAAATTTCGAATTTTTTTTTTAAAATGTTTTTTTTTAATAAATTTTTTTTCAATCATATGTGATTGTCGCGCCACATGTCGCGTTCTGATTGGTCAGTTGGATTTCAAGCAAATTATTAGATTCAATTTTTTATTTAATGACATGTTTCTGTACAGCTCTTAGTTCAGTAAAGAAAATTGACGCTTTTTTGCTACTTAATCTTAAAACTGGTCTGTTTCTAGGAAACATAGAATCAGAAATTCAGAAAAAAGTAAACAACCCCTTTCTCTTTCTAGTTTTTTTTTTTATAAAGAAAAAACAAATATTATGATGTGGACTTTAATTTTAGTGGATTGTTATAAACCATAATCTCCCGATCTCGTTTTATGTTAATATGATATATGAAGTTCTCCATAGCCATCACTTCATTCGGTTATCTTCATCCGTCATCGCTGTTAGAAAGAGACCACCGGCATTTGGATCTTCATCACCACCATCAATTTTGAAGTGGTTTCTGTGGTTTGATTTTGAAGTGGTTGTGGTAGTTTGAGTAAGAAGAGACTGTTGGAGAAAGGATTTGATTATGAATTAGTTCTTAACAAGGCTAGAAAGGATGTGAAATTGACGAGTGATGTGAAGAAAGTGGGTTTGTTGATCTAATATTGATTTTATGAATTTTAATTTTGATTGTTGTTGCTTAGGTTTGCTGAAGTGTTAAAAGAGAATGGTAGATGAAAAAGAGAAGACGAAAATTCCCTCATGTACTTGTCATGTGACGTGAGTTAACGGAGAAAGTTTATGACTGTCAAATGACTGACTATCCACGAACGAAAATGCAAAATTCTAGACTAACCAGTTGAAAAAATCAAGTTTGAATTATTCGTGTGTTTTTGAGGAAACTACGAGGACCATCCGTATAATTTTGTCTTAGAAAAAATTAGGATTTTGCGTGTTCATATATATATTTTATATAGTTGATCAACAATATACAATAACTTTTATAGTTTCGATCTTTCTACAATAAACGAAAATAATACATAAAGACACAATAAAAAACTAATGTTTTTAATATTTAATATTTTGTATATACAAATGATTATTAACTATGTGGAACTAGACATATATTTATAGTTGAAAAAATTATGAGAGTTATGTTTTAATCACCATCTCTTTTGATGAACTAACATGACTCTATGAACAAATATACTCCGTTGTGATAATATACTATTAATCTTCACCTTAAAATATATATATATATATATATATATATATATATATATATATATATATATATATATATATATATATATATATATATATATATATATAAGGTGAAGATTAATAGTATATTATCACAATGAGTGGTGACTCGAACTTTTAGTGTTCTTAAGAAACATTGAAGGTGAAAAAGTGAAAGAGTGTTGTCAAATATTTGTGGATTGTTTTGGGTTGAAATAGACTAACAAATTTATTTTAATTTAATTTAATAGGAAAAAGGAAAGGATAAAATTTTTTCAGATATCAACATTCGAATAATGTCACCAGAGATAATGTCGTTGAGAAAAGTCGATGCGGGGTGAGAAATGCTGATTACCAGGTTTTTTTGATGAAAAACACTGACAAGTCATTATACGACTTCTACTGCTCTAACCTTCCAAATAGATAATATTAAGACCCCGTTATGCGTGGTTGATATACCGCGAGGGTAGCATATATATAGTTAGGGGATTCGCAGTATAAATCAAGGGGTCATGAATTCAAGTTTCACTTTGTATCGTTTTAAGTTTTAACTACTCTCATAACTTAAGCGATATTCTTCTCTATCGTGACTTCGTGAGAACCACCAGTTAGTTTACCTTGTTTTTTTTATTAAACATATTCCGTATTTCAAAAGTTTAAAAGGTCAAAAAATTACAGAATCAGTAACACGTGGGTCACGTGATTTTGTTTAGATTATGCATGTTTGAAACAAAGAAGTCGAAATTATATGTGTTTGAATTAAATAAATTATTCCGCCAATCTAGTCAAAAAGACATGATACAAAATTGGTAATATCCGTAGTTGCTATGTGTCAGAAGTTCTACTGTACAATATTGGTATTCTTTGGATGATGGTTGGTTTTACACACACCAAAAATTAAAATAAATAAACATGCTTAACAAGAATTCATTGTAAAAGATTTTAAAATTGTACTTCAAATCTAATAAAATCTAATAAAACATGTTGCACTGATGATAACAGAGTACCACAAGCATATTTACAGAGTGGTATATGAGTCGGTTGCAGAATTTTCCATTGATCGACAGGATGCTTTAACGAAGTGCTATTCGATGCTTTAACATGTTCATTCATAACTTGCTACAACGGCAATAGTTGAAACAATGTATATATGTATATAATGCCATTCACTATCATAGTCTTCCATGCTGAACTTCTTACCTTCACATTATCGCCACATCAGCACCGATCACTTTTATTTCTTTAACTAAACTCTCCATGTCTTATACTTTAACATCTTTAAACCATGTAAAAAACCCTATTACTCGCCGATTATTCTCCAATTACTCTTTCCTAAGAGCAGTCCGTTTCGATTTTTCAAAATACATTTAATTAATCGATCGACGTCGATTGATGTGTCGAAATCGAATTTGGTAATCAAGTCGGTCAAAATCAATATTGATCAACATTTTAACATAGATTTAAACCATAATTTTATAGTTTTAGAACAAAATAGTCAATTATAGACAATTATTTTGTAAGTTTATTTTTACGGTTTTCTTCTATATTTTTTTTGAAAGGCAAGTTGTTGGCATCAAATATTCTCATTTGCCACACACGCACGTGCTTTCGGGCAGGAAACCCGAACCGCATTACAGGGATCCGAACCTTATACCATCCCGAGGGACAGGCGATCGGACATGGGTCTTGAATACGGGTCGGTAAAACCTTGCCCGGAGCAATTTAGCTTTCAGGAAATAAATCCCACGAATATTTTTAAGAGGAGGGACTCGAACTTAAGACCTCCTCACCCTCATCCCAATGCACAAGTGCAAAGGGGTGAACCACTAGACCACAAGGGTGGATTCGGTTTTCTTCTATATTTACACGTATAGTTTTTGAAATTTAATAAAGTACAATCTGAATAATCCCCGAATTACCGAAACTCCTTCCAAAGTTCAGACCGATTAAACTCTGACCGGCAAATTTTGCAACCTTGTCATACCCTTGAGTAACGAAAAAGAACTATTTATTGAACTATTTATTGAACCATTATTGAACCATTACTGTTGAGACAAAAGTACATCCTCTAAAATTATGTTTGAAAATCTGAGTGTTTTTAACGTATATATGTGATAGTGCTAATTGCAAGGTAGTCGATGGTATTATCAATAAATACAAGAAATCAAGTACTTGTACCACAATATATATAATAAAGCAATTAAGCATCGATTAGCATTAGCATCCAAATTCATAAGTCAGAGCACTACCAGCATACCAACAAAACATATTCTGAAACATTTCACACTATACAGGCAAGATTCATAAACGTACGTACATTGATTGTTTTGAATCTGATTTTCTTATTTTATGCAATACCTCTCATGCACATTGCCTTCAACGGAAATGAGACATTAAGTATGTTGTTGTATGTGCATTTTAATCGCAAATTACGTCTATGAAGTATAGCTTGGTAACTTTAGTTCGGGATTAACATAGTTTAGTTATGTATATAAATTAGTTACAAATAACAACTTACACAAAATATATACGGGGTATTTGTTTATCATTACTCACAAGTATTAAGTATTGCACTGATCTTAACCTGGATTAAGGAGACAATTATTATATATAATATATAATATATAATATATAATATATAATATATAATATATATAATGTTGAGTAAAGACATATGGGAATAAAAGACAATTAGAAAGAGGTGTGTGAAGATTCAGATTGACTTTGTGAGCTCATAAACAAACAGCATACCACACGACACATATTCCTTCTCACCCTCTCAGCTATCTACCGTATAAATTACAGATACCAACTTACACAAAATATATTTGTTAATCGTTTTTTGACTTATTAACCCATATCACAAGAATTCAAATTGTAAAGGAAGATGATAATATATCCTTTTTTAAATAGCCAATAATATTTCTGCTCATATTTTTGACTTAAATATACGGATAGTCCTTGTGGTTTGTCAGATCTTGCAACTTTAGTCACTATGTTTTTCTAATCGCAATTTTAGTCAATGTGGTTTCAAAATATTACTCCCTCCGTCCCTATATTATTGTCCACTATTCCATTTTGGGATGTCTCAAATTAATTGTCCACTTCCATAAATGGAAAGGAAAGAAGGTATTTCATTGGTGGATCTGGAGAGAGAAAATATTTCATTGGTGGAGAAATGAAGTTAGTGGAATTTCCTTAAAATGTGTGTTTTTTGTCTGGTGACAATAAATATGGGACGGAGGGAGTACATGTTTAGTCACTCAAGCAACTTGACGCTAGTTTGGTCCGTTTAAACGGATCATGGGCAGCTTACATGATGAGTAATTTCGTCAATTCCATTTTAATTTCAACCTTATACATTCTTCATCCCCCTTTAATCCCTAACAAAATACCATTTCAAACCATGAATTTCAATTCCAATTCCAATTTCAATCCCAATTCCACTCGTAAGTAACAATTCAAAATTTCTAACAAAAATCTAAATCATTGAACCCCAATTTCTCAAACAGAATGGCGACTCCAACATGTGAAAGGTTGTACACAATTCGAGACTCCAAAAATGATGATATTGATTTAGTTTACGGGCATGATTCCACGTTATTTACGATATAGCTACACCATGTTAACTATTTTTTAGATCCACCTGGAAGGAAATACCAAATTGGTAAGTTTAATTACGTGGATTGCTCGACAGTGACACATTTTCTCTGCTTGAGGTTATTGATATTATTGAGGATTCAGGTTACTCAGGTAAGAATATAATTATTTTCCTTTTTTTAGACTAAATACTTGTCGTGATTATGGTTTAGAGGCGTTAGGCAGTGATCATGATGTTCTGATTTTGAGCACATACGTTAGGGAACATAAAGAAATTTGAGTTTATGTTGAACATGGAAAAACCACTTTACATAAAAGTTTGAATCCTAGAGGAGTTATTATAGAGGAGATTGTCGATATGAAGTTGTGCAAGCAAAAGAGTGAAAAAAAAACATGTGTACAGAAGAAATTACTTTTAAATTGTCAAGAGGGTGGGGGATAACCAAGTCATGTTAATGAGCATAACACGTGTACACAAGAGAGTGTTAGTATTGAATGACAGTCAAGTTGAAGATCATTTATTAGGGGGACATAAAATATATGAGGTTAATGATATGATTGGAGTAGATGAGCAGGATATGCATAGTGATGATAATGAAGGCATCATTGATGAAGATAATACAATAGTTGATGTTGAAGTTGACATGAGAGGTTTCAAATTTAGTCTTGATAAAGATGTAAGGGTCAAAGCATGATGAAAAAAATTTAGTTGATAAATATAAATATGGTGGACCATGATGAGTTTTCAAGTGATGATGAATGTGGTGATGATGTTAGGCATTAAAAACTTAAGGAACTAAGGAAATAGCAAAAGTCAAGAATGGATTGTGTAGAGACCCGTCCTAATATATCTGGACGAATACATTACATTTGGTTACATCGCGAGGTACTTGACCTCTATATGATACATTTTACAAACATTGCATTCGTTTTTAAAAGATAAGCTTTCATTACATCGAAAGTTGACGGCATGCATACCATTTCATAATATATCCAACTATAATTGACTTAATAATAATCTTGATGTACTCAACGACTCGAATGCAACGTCTTTTGAAATATGCCATGAATGACTCCAAGTAATATCTCTAAAATGAGCAAATGCACAGCGGAAGATTTCTTTCATACCTGAGAATAAACATGCTTTAAAGTGTCAACCAAAAGGTTGATGAGTTCATTAGTTTATCATAATCAATCATTTCCAATAGTTTTAATAGACCACAAGATTTTCATTTCCATTTCTCATAATCATCATATGGCAATTCTGCATAAAAATCATTCATATGGATTGAACACCTGGTAAACGACATTAACAAATGCATCTAGAATATCCCCAAATATACAGGTACACTCATCTGTATATAAAATCGAAGTACTAAAGCATCCATAAACTGGATGAGGTTCGTTAGGCCCATAGATCTATCTTCAGGATTCGCGTCAATTAGGGGGTCTGTTCCCTAATTCTTAGGCTACCAAACTAAAAGGGTGATATCCGGTATAATAATTCAACCATAGAATGTAGTTTCAGTACTTGTGTCTATTTCGTAAAACAGTTATAAAAGCAGCACATGTATTCTCAGTCCCAAAAATATATATTGCAAAAGCACTTAAAAAGGGAGCAAATGAAACTCACTCTACAATATTTTGTAGTAAAAATATTCATACGACGATACTGAACAATACAGGGTTGATCTCGGATTCACGAACCTATATCATTTGTATATATATTAATACACATAATTGTGATCGAACAAATATATTATTATTAGTGATGTAATTCATTTATATAGTAGATTAATAGGTTTCATTATATATATTTTCATTTTATATATAGATATATTAATATAGTTAAGTTATGTGTATTAAATATATATTTATATATATAATCTTTATTTTTATGCTTACAACTTTAATAATGTCCTTAATACTTTTATTTTCATAATCGTAATTATCTTAATAATAATGATATAGATAATACCGATAACGATAATAATGATAGTTTTAGTAAAAATAATACTTTTAATAATAATGGTAATTTTTAATAGTTTTAATAGAAATTTCAGTAATCATACAGTATTACTAATATTAATGTTTAACTGATAAGTCGATTAATGATACTTTGTAATATTAATAATAATAATGATAATACTAATAATAATACATATGTTAATGATAATAATAATACTAATAATTATAAAATGATACAAGTACTAATATTAATGAAAATAATTTTGATTATTCTCATAATAATAATATTAATCTTAATCATAGTGATAATAGTAATTCCTATATTAATAATACTAATAATTCTAAAATTTTAATAAAAATACTTTTATTGATTTTGATATAGATAACAATAATAATCCTAATAATATTGATGAATATATAATAACAATAATTTTAATCATAATCATAATAAGAATAATAATACTAATAATGAAAATGTTAGTAATAATACTAATAGTTTTTAAATAATAATACTAGTACCAATGATAATGCTAATAATAATGATAATAATCTTATTAATCACATTACTACGAATTATTATACTAATATTAAATACTTATAATTATGATATTAATAATAATAATTGTAACACTAATAATAACAATCATAACAATAACAATGACAATAATAATAATAATAATAATAATAATAATAATAATAATAATAATAATAATAATAATAATAATAATAATAATAATAATAATAATAATAATAATAATAATAATAATGATTTTTAAAGTTATGAAATTACCTTAGAAACCCCTTTTTAAAAAAATTGCACCTAGCAGGGATCGAACCCGAGACCTCATGCATACCCAACACCCATACAAACCATTGAGCTGTTGCCTGTTTATCTGATTAATCTCTATAACTAATTCTATATAACCCTGTTTCGATCTGTTTCTATTTCTTCCTTCTTCAACCAATCTAGTCGTCCCAGAAACTAACCAAGAATCAATCCCTCATATAATTAATTAGTTAAACGATTTTTAGGATTTTCAAACAAATTACAATCAACCTATGTTAATCTTGAAGTAATTAAAAATGAAAAAAATAATAATAAAAAAAATGAAGCAGACCCTGCTGTTGTTCGCTGTTTTCTTCAAAAAAAAAAATGAGTTTTTGAATTTGAGAACGTTTTAGTTCATGAACCCTAAATGAAAAAGGTTTTAAATCGTACCTATAAACTTTATCAATCATTAATTTAATAGAAAATATCAAAACACTTACGAATTTTAATGAAGAACAATATGTTAACTTTTTTAAAAATAAAACTTTGACTTCGAAATTGGAGTTCGATAAGAAGAATTGGGAGCTAAGATTTTACAGATAGTTTGTATGAATGATTCCTAACAACATTACGTTAATAAATTTTGAGAATTGATAAAGAATTCAAGGTTTTAAAAATTGAATGTGAAACAGAGGTACGAGCCATGTAACCTATTTTTCTGTTTTTAATTTTCATAATGCAGAAAGGATTGCATCTTATAATGATGTTAATCGAATATAATTGATACAGTACTCTTGATTGTTATTTAGTGGAAGTGGTCGACATTTTATTCAATCTGGATAAGAGAAAATAAAAAAAAAATTATAACACAGATAGAGATGGGTAACGAAATTGATTACCTGTCTGTTTCATCTTTTTAATCGATTTGTAAAAGAAAATAGATTGATAGTGAAGTGTAACAACTGAATCCAATTTATCTGTTTATAAGATTCGAAATTTTGATAATTAATAAGTATATATATGTTAATAATACAATAAATAATAATAATATTACTAATAATAATTATATCATTGTTAAAAATACTAATAATAATAAATGATAAAAATAATAATATGATAATATTAATACTAAAAAATAATAATAAGTTTAATAATAATTAATAATAATCCTAATCATAATAATACTTATATCATCATTAATAATAAAAATACTAATACTAATAATAATAATAATAATAATAATAATAATAATAATAATAATAATAATAATAATAATAGAGTTAATAATAATAATATTAATACTAATAATATCAAAATATTACTAATATTAATGAGAATAATGATTAAAAGTATTAGAAATAATGATAATACTAATTTTGAATAAAATGATAATTTTTAGTAATAATAATAATATAACAAATTACATGTGTTAAATTCCATATATTATATATTGAAAATAATAACATTGATGCTAATATTATTATTAATATTAATAATAATAATAATAATAATGATAGTAATGATAATAATAACTTATGTTATATCTTGTAGTCATATTATTATAAATTTCTACATATAATACTTTATAAATTATTTTTATTACAATACTCATATATTACATATATTAATTTACCCTTGTTATATAAAATTATTCGTTATTAACTTTGTTAAGTAAGTAAAATGAGTATTCTTAAATAATGTATTCAAAGTTTTATAACTATATAATATATATTGAAAATAATAATTTAACAAGTTGTGATATTAATATTAATGTTAATAATAATAATGGAAGTAATAATAACATTAGTATAACAATTATATTTTTGTAATTAATTTGATGTAATAGGTATGTTATATATGTATTACATAATATCTTTTATCAAATATTGAATATTTATAATATATATATATATATATATATATATATATATATATATATATATATATATATATATATATATATATATATATATATATATTACTATATATATATATATATACCATCACTTATATATAGGTTTCATAAATATATATATTCATAGTAGTTTAATTATTCTATTCATTAGTTTACATTTTTAATTTCAATTGATTAAATTGTATTTTAGTATTTCAAGGTATATATATATATATATATATATATATATATATATATATATATATATATATATACCTATATATATACACACTTATTTATATATCTATGTATATTTATATGTAACTAATTGTTCGTGTATCGTCGGTAATGGTCGAAGGGTAATTGAATACATGAATATAGTTCCAAAATTTTCGATTCTCAACATTATAACTTTGCTTATCTTGTCGAAATTATATAAAGATTAAGTTTAAATTTGGTCGGAAATTTTCGGGTCGTCACAGATTGGTTCGAAACACATTTCTCTGTTGGGCAAAAGTTTTCCACCAGAGAAGGTATGAAAGATTATATAAGATTACAAGTTATTGAAACGAGAAAATGTTTTAAGATAGAGAGAATTGATTTTATAAGTGACTAGAGTGGGGAATAGTTACTTAATACGATTTTTAAATTTTTTCGATGATCAACGAGATTTGGACAATCCTTGATCAACTTAATTAACTCAAACTCAATGTGTGTAGTGTTTATGTTTGAAGTAATGTGGAATGTAAAGTAAATAACATAAACACAATGATTTATAGTTGTTCGAGTAGATGTTAACTAATCCACCTTAATCCACTCCCCGATTCACTAATCAGGAGTTTTGCTTCACTAAGCCTTTTCTCCTAATCTGGTGGAGATTCGATTTACAAGTCTTGTACTCCTTTGTAGACAACAAACCTAATCTTTCTATCCCTTTGAAAGATTACCTACAACTTAGATCAACTTGTCTTGACCTTAGACAAGTATTAATCCCCAATGATTAATCAACTTCCTAGTTCCCTTTAAGAAAGAAGATAACTAAGCTACCTTATGCTTCTAGTTACAAAGTACAAAACTCACCCTTTCTATTGATGAAAATCCTAAGACAATTCAAAGGATAATACAACACTAAGTAAACTCACAAAGATAGTAATTTGATAGTAAGTTTACAACACTTCTACAATCTTGATGAAGGATTTTTTAAGAAATAAGGTGAAAATTGACGAATTTGGGTTTAAGAGACCCTAAATCACCGAATGTAAGAGTTGGTTTGTGTTTGGTGCAGGATGGGTAAAGTGAAAATCTCGTCTATTTATTTTACCCTGGTAGCATTTGCGGCGACGTCGTCGCCTCAAATGGTGGTATTGTCGCCGCAACTAAATTGGCGGTATACTTTATTTCACATAGAGGGAAACTTAAATATTCGTGTAAAAAATTGGGGTAATTCAGTTACGAAGATATTCACCGCTAATGGTCGCAGTTAACTAAAATAAAATAATTTTGTTTTTTTTATGATACCATTAATCTTAATTAGAGTATTAGTTTAATTATACTAAATGTAACTAAAAGTTATTTAAATATTAATATATATATTAATAATTAATGAAGAAGGTTTAAGAACGAATGAGTTATTAAATCATTATATTTCACTGTCACACATCGTCAAACATCAACGTTACATTCTACTGTCAGATATCACCATTACGTTAAACCATTACATACACTGTCATATTACACCATTATATTACGCCGTTTCATTTGGCGGGAAACTTTTGGCGGGAAATCCCTTTTATTTAACACCATCACAACATTAGTATATTACGACATTATGGCCGAGAATCGGTATGTCGTTGTCGATCGTGTTGTTCAAATTTAGATATCAAAACTTGATGGACTGATGATTACTAGTATGCTCGACGATATTATGGTTGCTCTAGTATATTCGGGCGCTTGATGTCTGAACGTTGTAGAATGTGAACGATTTGGATTGATTCGCTCTGGTATGATAGGGCGCTTGAAGTGATACCACCATTCTTAAGGTCCAAGAGAGCTCTAGAACGTTCACTCGAGGTGGTAGAACGTCATGCAAGAAGGTTGGAACTGATGTTATCCACCAATCTCGCTCTCTTTCACTACTAACAACCGATCTAGAATAATCGGTAGGCCGATCAGTGAAGGTCACGAAGTCAATCTGAACGAATTTTTAGAGATCGATCATGAGTTCAGAATAATGAGTTGGTTTTCTTTCCTTTTGGTTGATTCGTACTTTTTTCCTTTGCTCGTGCATCAGTGCATGAATTATATTGTAACTTTCAATTCATTAATGAACAAAGAGTGACGTTTCAAATGTTCGAAATGCCTTACTCGTATAGTCTATAGAACTCGATGAACTATGGGGTGTATCGTTTGGTGGTACTAATTTCTATTATCCCGGTGAAGATCTTGAAGCTCTTCCTCAGGATATTTCATGACATCAGACGACCCTACTTCTATGTCCTAAATGTATTCCATACAAGATCATACAACATACTGGCATTCTTGATGAATATCTCCGTCCTGAAATTGTTGTAAGAAATGCAGTTATCAGGAGTAAAATGTACCACCATGAACCAAATGACACTCGTTTATCGATGACTGAAGCCTGTGTTCACTGGTGTTTGACTCACAATATTGAAGTAAATATTGTTCATTTGGTCGCTTTCTGAATGAATCAGCTTGGTTATGTAGAAACAAGACATCTTTCGTATAGAGCATTTCTGAATCGACTATTTGCTAATATTGGTGTGCTTAAAGGTCTTGCGGGACGACATCCGAAAACAACATTTCCATTCAACACGGCCTTCGTTGCTGAGACTTCGGCAACATCGAGCTCAGATTCAGAAACTTCGTCTACTAGGTCGGATGCTCGTAGTCATGCTCGTCGTTAATTAGTTGTGTGTTTTATTAATAGCTTCGTCCACAAAATCGGATGCTCGTAGTTGAAGTGTTTATTGAATAATTCTCGCAGTAACTTTGTATTACATACGATGCTTTCATTGAAGTATGTTTTAACTACAGTAAATTTGTTAAAAACTAAAATTAACTTGGCATTTTCATTCAACTAATAGAAAATAAAACATTAAACAAATGGAAGCTAAAAATAACTTAATAGTTTTATTCAACTAACACAAAATACAACATTACACAAACGGAAACTGAAAACAACTTAATTAAATTATATAAATTAACACTAAGAAGAAAAATAACACAAATACTACAGATACACTAATTAACATCAGTTTCGTCCTTCTAACTTGATCTCGTGAAATTTTGAGTTCAACTTCAAAAATTATTTTTCGTGCTTATCAATCTAGGTATAATCTACACAACCCTATTACACATTGGTGGATCATGCCATCAAATTTAATCACAAGCAGATAACTATACATATAAAACGAAATTAGTTGATGACATAATATTTCTGTACCGATCATAAATACAAACTTAAATAAAATTTACTATACCGAATTACAGGTACAAACATAGAATTGTTGACCTGCATTTCGATCCGACCATGATGGTTGGATAACAGCAACTTGACCACATTGACATTTAACTATTTCCATTTTCAAATTATTAGTATTATTATTATTATGATTGTTGTTCTTGATTATATAAAAGCTGTAAAAATTTACTAATACCATTTGCGGCGAGCTTTTTTCGGCGACTTGCCTCGATTATGTCATTTAAGGAGGAAAAAACAAGCGGGAACCAAATTGAAGGGAAAATCCAACTCGTAAAAATACCACGACGGCTATTTACGGCGATTCTAGTCGCCACAATTGAATTTTCAACTTTTGACAAGATTATAATTATAAAGAAAATGAAAAAAAATACATTAATTCTTTTATGGCGACATTCTCAAAAAGTGTCGCCACAATTGATTGGTGGTCTGAGTTGCTAGTTAAAAAAGTAAAAATTTTGTCGTGTAGTAATTGGTCCATTTGCGACGAGATATCTCGTCTTTACAAATGACTTTCACCCATTTTATTTTTTCTTTTAGTGCCTACATATTATTAAAGAATAATAGTACGTAAAACATATAGACAAAGACTACGCCAAATTTTTGTTGGTTTAATGTGCACGTTATAACACAAATCTATACTACTGCTTATATACAAACCTATGGGGTCACACATTTTAGCATTTAGACACCAAATATTATATATTGATGATATATAATTATAACCTATAATAATTTGTAAAGTATAATTTAATTAAATAATTGTTATTTAATTAATTTATTGCCATCCAAGTTTGACTTGAAAGACAAACATGATTAAATAATATGAAGTTGATCTTTCATCAAATTGTATCACGGATCAAAATCTAGAAAGAAAACAAAAGGTAATCTTTTGGTGATGTTTTGTGGGCACTACGACAAAAGAGATAATAGTTAAGACAAAGGGTTTGTTGATTTTTGGTTGTTCAATATACAAAAGAAATAATAAAGAAAAAGGGAAGTATCAAATTTGGTTTTAGTTTTGACTACATGATCACCCTATATAAGGGTGTAGTTTTGTTTTTAATATGTGCTGAGTGAAAAAACATAAACTCATCAACATAACAAGAGGATACGTCTTCTGTTTTTCTTTTTAATCAAAACATATACAAATGTTTTATATATTTTCTTTTCATTAGACGGTACTAACAAAAGGCAAGGCGGATAGTTATATTGAGCAATCAATTCATTTAATTAATTAATCAAAGGGTTTGATTAATTATTATCCTTGGGTTATACGGACTAGCATTCGACTGGTGTTGCTTGAGGTGTTGTGTAGATCAACTATAGATATATTCACACATTTTGAATATATGTTTCAACCTAGACATGGAGAATTCTTTCTACCGTTCTTGCATCGCTCGCTAAAGGTATATCTAAACTCCTCTTTGTGAATTATTTACTTGACAATTATTAGTAGTGTAATTGGATCTTGTTGGGATCGTTAATCGTGTGAATATTTTAACTTGAAAGTTTATTATAAATAATAAAAGATGTTTATTATTAAATAAAAATATGTTTATTTACATGTTCCGCTGCGTTTCTAAATTTAAAAGTACACACGGTTTTCCATCAGTGGTATCCGAGCCGCTTTTACACCGTTTTAATTGCCGGGTGTTTATTCTTTAGATATAGCTTTGTGGTGTATTGGTGAAAGTCGAAACCTTTTTGGTTTTTAAAGTCAACGCGGTTGATTTAGACTTAACCTCATGACGCACAAATATGATTGAAAGAATATCACTATTTTAAATTGTAGATTTAATTGTTATGGCTTGAATATTTATTATAATTGTTGATTGTTGTATTCCATGGTTATACACATGCATTGTAACCAGTTATTAAAATTTTGATTGCATACATAGCCAGTAATGCCCCGACCTATGTATGATTGTTGTGATTGTTGATTACAGCAATATTAAGTCATGTTGGTTATTTATTAGAAAGGTCATTTTGAAGCCAAAGTTGTATTTTATTTATTTTCAATTTCATAGTATTGTATTTAAGTTTATTCTAAATTGTAAAAGTATTAGATTAGTGATAGGTCAGATCATGATGAGATTGAGAGAAATGATAAGATAGAGTGAGATTCGGTATGTAGGAAGAAGACTCGGTATGAGAGAGAATCGGTAAAATTACATTCCACAGCTTCTAGAACTCAGTTACAATAAAATGGCCATCTAATTAGGACTACTTAGGTTCCTTATATAGCCCTCTTCTAAGGAACCTTCATTTAAGCTTAATTCACATTAACACTATACAACTTCGGGGTCCTAAAAATCTCCCCCTTAGTGTTAAATGTGAACTTTACAATATAATCCTATCGAAAACATCTAAAGGAACTTTGTTCCTCTTAAGTGAACTTTAGATTTGAATCCCTTGAGATTCTCATATCTTCGTATATTCACTCTTGTTTTGAGACGACTTTTCAATCTTGTGAGAATGTACTTGAAAATCTCATTATCTTCAGTTGAATAGCAGTTATTGATCAGTCTCCATCTCATGTATTTGAAAGCATACATCAACGTTCCGTCTGAGTATCTTCTGAAATCTGAGACTCTGATGAAGATCTTTGTATAGTGATAATTGACAAATGGAAACCCATATGGACAGTCGCTCACTTCAAGTAAGGACATGTATCTTAGCTCTTCAATCACTTGATTTGGCGGTTTGATTCCGAGCTTTTTGTGTCCAGATTCCAATCCCATTTGAAAATCATGAACAGACATCCATCTCATCGAATCAAGAATAAACCTGTAGACTGC
Organism: Rutidosis leptorrhynchoides; assembly: GCF_046630445.1. Taxonomy (NCBI): domain Eukaryota; kingdom Viridiplantae; phylum Streptophyta; class Magnoliopsida; order Asterales; family Asteraceae; genus Rutidosis; species Rutidosis leptorrhynchoides. Next base: position 545,804,519 of record NC_092336.1, on the reverse strand, counting down.
CTTCATTGCAGTAGCATGATAAGTTGTTGCAGATTCATTCAAGTTAATCAAATAATTGTAAATGAAAATAATGTCGTCCATCTTCAGTTTATCAAAATCCGCTTCTAAAAAATGATAATCCTCATCATCCATTCTTGTAACTTGAAACAATGGCATCTTCACTTCATCCTTATTAATCATCAAAATCTTATTTATGCTTTTGATCTCTGAATTCCGCTGAATTTGAAGTTTCTCTTCATTCTTCAATTTGAATTTATTGCGAACACTCAGATAAGCTTCGAGATATTCTGGCTTCTTATGATATTTCCATGCACCCAGAACACTCATTGATGCAGAAAGGACGAGATCAGAATCACCATAGATTCTATACGCTTGTTGTTCAATGAATGGTGAACGAAGAATCTTTTTCTCTTCATCCTCACTTAGTTGGTAATCAGCATCACGCTCAAGAACAATCTCTGCAATTTGAAATGGAACATTCAAATTAGGAGGAGTCGTAGTATCTTCTTTGCCATTAGAGAAAATCTCCTTTTCGAAGTGTATTCCAAATTCATCAGTTGGAGATGTCAAGTTAACAAATTGATGATTATTGAATTCATTGGCGATACTCGATGACCCCTTCAAAATATCTTCAATGTTCTCAAAGTTTTGATTGTTCTCTTGAGATGACTTATTCTCTGATTGATCAGCTGTATCCATAATCATTAACATCCCTGAGTCACCCTCTCTCTGACTTTCTGATTCATCTAGAAAACTTTCACACTGGATTTCCTCAATTTCATCACTACCGAAATCAGATATATCAACAACATCTTTATCCTTCTGTTGACTAGATGTACCAGCTTCATAACCACTAGACCGATGACCACTTTGTCTATTCTCCCCCTCATGAAGATTGTCGGGATCGAAATCATCATGATCAGGCATGTGAATTGGTCCAGGTGACTTGCATGGAGAGAAAGGATACACTATCCTTGCTTGCTCAAGATAAATCATCATAGTCTCGCGAACTTCATCGAGATCAGTCCGTTTAGCAAACTCAGCAAGATAGAGCTCATTCACCTCATTGTCAGAGAGATACTATAATCCATATCTATTTGAAATTCGAGAAGGTGACCCAGTTGGTGAAATAACGGTGTAACTATGAACAATAGCAGCATCAGCAGTATCGGATGAAGGTGATGTCGATGGAAGTGTTTGAGTTGCCGTGAGGGCATGTAAGGATGATTGTGCGGTATTATTCTTATATGTAGGGCTGTACATACTACTAGTCAGATTCGTGATATCCCCTTCTAATGGAGGTTGGGTAACAACCGGAGTTGTCACCGGCGAAGTTTCTTTCGAAGCATCCGCCTCCATGACTTTAGTCTCATGGGACTCTGACAGAGTAGCAGAACTACCCGTCAGTTTAGCTCTCGCAGAGATATTGCTATCTCCGACTCCCGAAATCACTGATATACCATGAGGTGGCAAATCTCTTTCAGTTAAAGACTCTTCCTCCAAACTCTGAGTTTCAGAATCCAGAAGAGAAGTGGTTTGATCCAATGGATCACTTTCACGAACCAAGGGATCAGTCTGCTGGAAGTCTGATAAATATCCTGAAGGATTGCCATGTTGACTCATTTCCATGGAATGCGGCAGATCTCCCTCATTAAGATAAGCCGGACCTCGAAAGCCTGTTGTACGTTGAAGCACAGGAGGATTTCCAGCCGATACGCATGGTACCTTTTCAAGATTTTTTGGCTCCCCTTCTGCCGTTCTGGACTTCAATGATTGAGTTTCCTCAATCGATTGAGTCAACACAGACTTTACTGTAGAGGAAGACTTTACTTCCTTAGATGCCAAAGCACCTTGCTTTGTAGGATTTATTCTTAAGTCCTGTTTAGATTGGATGGGCTTAGTGGTCTTTGTACCATCCGTGCATTTAAATCTCTTGCCTACCGAAGCTTGCGCTTCATTTAGCGTAGGGCTTACTGTTATTATTGGATGTGATACGGAAATGGGTGAGGGTAACCTAATTGGTTCTAGGTCTTGGTCCGTATCACCAACGGTTATAGTAACTGTTTGGCGGACGATAGGTGTCGAAGTCCTAGATCTAGTTACTCGTTGGGTTGGTGGAGTCTGAATCATCTCATCAGGCACATATCGAGTTCTCTTAGGAGAATGTTCGGGAGACGATTCAGATGCTGTTGCTGAAGTGTTAGTGTCACTGCTCACTTCGGGTGTTGTGGAAAGGGTTGGTTCAATCCTAGTTGGACTAGGTTCCCTAATCCTCACGGGTTGAGCTTGGTGTGCTGCCCTAGATCGTTTAAGGTTCACCCTAAGTGGAGGATTAGCTGGTCCAGGTGGTTGTACTACAGGTTCCTCTACAACCTCTGGGGCTGGAACCGCGGCGGGTTCAACTTGTTCTTGTTGTACCGGGTTCGGAAGAGGTATTCCTACAGCCTCAAAATAAGAATGCATACGAGCGTCTTGGGGTTCAGCTAGCCTCACTAGCCAATTTGTAATCGGCGCAGTGAATTGATTATCAGATACCATCGGGGTATTCATCTTCAGCTCCCCAAATCGTTTCATCTGTAATCCATGTGTACCTGGTACAAATATATTTGCATTTCTGCAAGCATTTATAGCATCATGGATAAATATACAGAAAAACCTTTCACAAGGGATGTATGAACCCCTTGGCTTATCAACTTGAGCTTGAACCAAATCCCATATTAGTTCTGCATAGTCAGGAGCTTCTACTCTTATGAAAGAGTAGAACAACTTCAGCATAGGCACAGTCAGGCTGTCGGATCCACTCCTTGTCATCAGCAAGCATCTGTTGATGATTGAGAAGATCACATACCACCTTGAGTGCAGATATTTCTTCTGAAACTTAGCCAGAGGAACATTGCGGGCTCCAACATAACCAAGATCGAAGATAGATGACATTATCTGCTGAGTAGCAGGAAAAGTAGGAGCATTCTGCACAACAGGAAGTCTGAATATCCTCCTGAAATCAGCCTTAGTGATACTCCTCCTCCCTTGAACTCCTCTCAGTTGAAATTCAAAACGAGCTTGTGTTCCCTCTGGATTTTCAGGAGTAGGTTGTGTTGCTTCCATAAACCTAATTGTTCTGTTAAGTAGCTCCAGATCTGTTACAGGTACACTGACTGTAGAGTTTAGAGCAGGCCACAGAGTGTGCCCCTCTAGAATTGCAGTCCAGTAGTTGCAGGGAATGTTGGTTTCAGAGTTGATGAAGTGATTGTTCGTCATTTAGCTGTATAAATAAGAAATAGAAGACCACAAGATATTTAACATAAAGCATATATCTCGATTTTTATTTGCCTTTGAAATCCTTTGTATATGTTTTATCTTTTATATTTTATGATTTTTATGGTTTTTCAAAGATATAAAAATCCTTTATTCTCAAATATGGACAAGTAATTGACAATCATGACATTCATATGATATTCATCACAATACAAATTCATCATGCAAAATCAATTATATAACACAAAGAAGCAGAACAACACTTAGTCAATTTTTAAACACAATTCAAGCAGATTCGGTAGTCATGAAAACTTGAGATTCTGTAACCAAATAAGCTTGAGTTTTCAGATCAGAAAGATATAAAATAAACATGTTAAGTGTTTGAAGATAAAAATCAGAAAGTTTCAAGGTACCAAAAGTCAGACTCGGTATCAAGAGAAGAACAGATTCGGTATCTCCAAAATTAACATAAAGTCACTCAAACATGCATATTATATCATGTAAAATCACAACCATAATCAATTAACCACTCAATTAGAAGCAGATCAACAAGTTAATCGTATGAACAGACTCAATACAGTAGACAGAACATATTCGGTAGATACAGAATCCATCAAACAATCAATTAAACATGTAATCAAACTTGGTCAAATGATAGATCAATTAATATAACTCAGAGTAGACAAGAATTCATGTTAATTAACCAAATCAATTGAGTTTAATCAAAGATTAGTAGAATACGACTCAGACTCGGTATAATCAACAAAATTTCAAAATTGAGAGTCACAATCCAGTTATTTTGATCTTTTCTGGTTGAAAAAACATTTAATTATCTCAGATCTACACGTATGTATATAAAGCAATGATTAAAATGAAATTATACCAAAGATTTGAAGAAACAGAAGAACAGATTCGGTAGATTAGGCAGATTCGGTATGTTCAATTAGACTCGGTAGGTAATTAAGCACAGTAAGAGAGTTAGTTTGACTTTGACCCTCCTTTTATAGATACCGAAGATAAAATACCGAATGGGCTTTACCGAATGGGCCTATTTTACCGAATACAGTCCACTTTTCAAAACTTTATCAATTTAACTTCAAAATCTTGACAAATTGATTTTTCCTATTAAAATTCATTTCAATCTTTTCATGGTAAACAATTCTGAGACAATTTTTGAAAACTTTGAACTTACCGAATCTGTACTGTTGGATGTCAGATTTGTTATAATGCTTAAAATAGCATTTATTCAGTAAAAATCAAATATTTTTGGATTTTATCTTTTCCAGTTTTTATGAATTTTTTTTTAAAATAAGATTTGTACTTAAAAGAACTTTGAATTTGTGAACAAAGTATAAATATTCAGTGATACCAATTGTTAAAACAGGTTGCATACTGAGATGTATACAAGCCTTAGTGAATTATTTCAGAGATAAAACAAAGAATTTATGAATTCACTTTTGAAAAACAATATTTTTTAGTAATTTTCTCATTTTTCCCCTTTTTTCTCCCCCTCAAAATGTGATATACACGAATGTAAATCAGCATTTTGATAAATTCCCAAGAAAATGAATTAACTCCCCCTTGAAATATGATATCAATGAGTTACCTCCCCCTTTCGTAACCATTGAACAAATATATCCAGGAAGTTATCATAAATCTAAAGGCTCCCCCTTAAAAGATGATATCCAAAGCATATGAAAGTAGTTGCTCCCCCTAGAAAGTATCTACTCCCCCTAAACACAAGATCCCAAGAATAAGTCCCAACAAATCTAAGGAATATCAAGCACTATACTCTACCATACCAATCTCTTTGATCAATAACTTTAGCCTAAGTTCATCTAAGGGCTTAGTGAACATGTCAGCTAATTGCACTTTGGTAGGCACAAAGTATAACTCTACATCCCCTTTCTCTACATGGTCCTTAATGAAATGATAGCGAATACCTATGTGTTTAGTCTTAGAATGTTGGACTGGGTTGCTTGTTATTGCAATAGCACTTTGTGAATCACAGTAAATCGGGGTCTTAGAAAACTTAAAGCCATAGTCTGAAAGTTGAATTTGCATCCACAAAACTTGTGAACAACAATGAGCTGCAGCAATGTACTCAGACTCAGCTGTTGATAAAGACACACCGTTCTGCTTTTTGGATGACCAACCAACTAGCCTATTCCCCAATATCTGAATTGATCCAGATGTGCTTTTTCTATTAACATGGCAACCGCCATGATCCGCATCAGTGTAAGCAGTGAGATTGAAATCGGATCCATGAGGATACCAGATCCCAAGGTTAGGTGTACCTTTAAGGTACTGAAAAATCCTAACAACCGCTTTGGAATGAGATTTCTTAGGGTTTGACTGAAAGCAGGCACAGACAGTTACAGCAAGTGTAATGTCAGGTCGACTTACAGTCAGATACATTAAAGAACCAACCATGCTTCGATAAAGCGTAATATCAAAGGGTTCCCCATTAGTATCAGCATCCAGTAAAGTCCTCATTGGAGTTGTCATTGGTTTTAAAGCAGTCATTTTAAAACGTTTTAGCATATCATTGATATACTTTGTTTGACTGAGAAAAATCCCGTTTGGTAATTGTTTTACTTGTAACCCAAAAAAGAAATTTAACTGGTCAAGCATGCTCATTTCGAATTTGTTGGCCATAAGGTCACCAAATTCTTTGCATAAGGCCGGGGACGTGGAACCAAAAATAATGTCATCAACATAAATTTGAACCAAGAGAATGTGACCGTGGTTTTTACGGATGAATAGCGTTGTATCAATCGTTCTACGAGAGAAGTCATTGTCCAGCAAATACTTTGTTAAGGTCTCGTACCATGCACGCGGTGCTTGCTTCAGACCATACAAAGCCTTTTCCAAGTAGTATACGTGATTTGGATGAATGGGATCGACAAAGCCTTCTGGTTGATCGACATAGACTTCCTCTTAAAGATGACCGTTCAGAAAAGCAGTTTTGACGTCCATTTGAAACACCGTAAACTTCATAAAAGAAGCAAAGGCAAGGAAAAGACGAATAGCCTCAATCCTAGCAACCAGAGCAAACGTTTCGTCATAATCAATATCCTCTTGTTGTCGATATCCCTTGGCCACAAGACGTGCCTTATTCCGAACCACAATTCCATCAGAATCCTTCTTGTTCTTAAAAATCCACTTAACCCCTATTGGTCGTTGACCCGTTGGTCTTGGAACTAATCGCCATACTTTCAACCGTTCAAATTGATTGATCTCTTCTTGCATTGCAACCACCCAGTTCGGATCTAGTAAAGCTTGAGCAACTGTTGTTGGTTCAATCTTACTAATAAAGGCAGTGTATAGACATATATTCCAAGTAGCCCTTCCAGTTGAGACTGGAGCAGATGCATCACCAATAATAAGATCTATTGGATGACTTTTAGTCCATCGGTTGTGTGGAAGAGGTTGTACATCAGTGGTATCCATTGAAACATCAACCGTTGTTGACGTTGAGCCTTGATCCGCTTGATCTGATGTAACATTATCTAATAGATTCAGTTGAGTATCTGGAGAAACAGCTGGAGTTGTATCAACTGATGAATCTTGAATGGGTTCAATATTATCAGTAACAGGAGGTGATAGGGAGAACGAAGAAGCAACAGGTGAATCAGTTGGTGTTGTATCTTCCTCAAAAAGACTTTGTTGAGTCTCTACAGTAGTTGATTGTGACTGTGTAACCGGTACGGCTTGAACATTTGAATTCCGTTGAGGAGCATAAAGACTATCAAACAAGATATCCAGTTCCTCTGATGTAACCGTAGGAACATCCTTCGTTGAGAAAATTGAGTTTTGCGCAGAAGAAGAAGTAGCCAGGTTAGGATCGGGTTTTGAACTGAGTTGTTCAAAAGCCATTCCCGAAAATTCATCGAACTTGACATTTATGCTCTCTTTAATCGATTTTGTCCGTTTGTGATAAACCTGATAAGCAACTTTGTTCGAAGAATAACCGATAAATATGGCTTGATCGCCATTTGGATCAAACTTTCCGAGGCTGTCAAAATCGTTAAGCACATAGCATATACAACCAAAGACATGGAAATATTTGACATTCGGGCGTCTACTATATAATAACTCATATGGAGTTTTATTAAAACGTTTATTAACAATACAACAATTTTGGGTATAGCATGCAGTTAAAATGGCCTCCCCCCCACATTTTTGGAGGTAATTTGGAGTAAGTAAGCATCGTTCGAGCTGCTTCGCACAACGTACGATTACGTCGTTCGACTACTCCATTTTGTTGGGGGGTCCGAGCAGCAGAGAACTGATGTTCAATGCCTTGGTCTTTCAAATAACTATCAAGCGGGGTATTCTTAAATTCCGTCTCATTATCAGTTCTAATGCTCTTAACATGTTTGTTAAAAGAGCGTTGAGTCTTTTTAATGAACTCAATGATAATGGTGGGGGTTTCTGACTTAGTTTGCAAAAGAAAAATCCATGTAAACCGGGTATAGTCATCGACAATGACAAGCACATGTTTCTTGCCACCGAGGCTAGAAATACGCATGGGTCCACATAAGTCCATATGCAATAATTGCAAAGATGATGAAGTACTGGGGTTTTGCTTAAGCGGATGATTAGTCCGTTTCAGCTTACCCATCGCACATGATGGACACACATGAAGCTTATCATAGTGAAAGGTTGGAATACCATCAACTAAGTCTTTAGAGACTAGTCAATTGATAACCATGAATTTTCTTTGGTAGAACGAGTAGCCAAACACATGGTTGCATGAGAAGGTGCATCATTGAGATCAATAGTGTATAGTGAAGCACAACATTTACCAACAAGAAGATCATTTCCTTCGGTGGATTGCACCGAGCATTGTCGACGTTCAAACAGAACTTTAAGATCTCCATCGCAGAATTGACTCACACTAAATAAACTGCACCCCAAACCTTCAACATATGAAACCCGTTTGATTGTTATGCCATTTTGCACATAATCTCCGTAACCCGTTATCGCTGCAACTTCATCATTTCCAAAAGTAACCGTTCCTAGGAATTTGTCAATGAAGTTAACAAGAAAGGATTTATCGCCCGTCATGTGTCGAGAACAACTGGAATCGATATACCAAACACAGATGTCGAAACCCTGTAAATGTGAATTTCCTAGAGTTTAGGTACCCAAAGTTTCTTGGGTCCTCTACGGTTGGTACCAACAATAAACTATGGATCAACAACAAGATAATCACGTAAAGCATCATGCAGTTTAGACAATAAAGCATCATTTAAAACCACATTACATGAAGCATCATACGCAATATCAAGTTGTACATAGTTATCAGAAGTTTTAACACACAACTTATTCCAAGTAGATATTTTGTTCACAGACGAAAATTGAAAAATATGAGATGATTTCCTAGGCTGACTAGCAGATTGCGTTGGTTTGGTTGCTACTTTCTTAGTCGTGGACTTAGGAACCCATACAGATTTGTAATTCAAGTTTGGATTATGACATGTGACACGAAAAACACCTTTGTTAGTTAGACATCCAAACTTTTCAGTTGACACATGAGATGATTGATTTTGCAAAATTTCCAATTTGATTTTACGTTCTTTTGCATCATACTCACTTAAATCAGGTTTAGGACTTGTGTGTTGTGTGGACTTAACTGATGTCATTAAAAGACTCGCTTTTGAAGTTTTTGTCATTAGAATCATAGGAATCTTTTTAGTTGACACAAAACCATCGGGAGAATGAACCTTTTTGACAACAAATTGAGTTGTAGAAACAACTTTTGAACCACGATTGCTAAATTGAGAACGTAGAGGATTTTTAAGAATAGTAATGGGTTTTACATCCTTAGATGTCGTTGTTCCCTTCCCCTTCTTAGTAATCCCACCAATACATTCAAGCACATTGGTTTCAACATTAGACGATTGCTTAAGTGTGTTAGCCTGTTTCAGTTGAATTATCTTTTGTTTTAAGCTTTTAATCTCAAGACATAATTCTTCAGCAGAAACTATCACTTCACCCTCCTTAAAAGCATAGGTACATTCTTTCTTAGGCAGTGAAAGCAATTTATCACACAAAGCAAGCATTTGTTCTAATGATTGACACTTAAGTTGCAAGTCAATATTCTCCTTTTCTAGTTAAGCTACTATACGATTCAAATTACGTACAGCAGGTAAATGCAAATAATAATCGTGCAAAGGATCAAGTTGACTTTCAAAATCTATCAAAGGTTCAATGATCGGTTCATTATGAGGTTCTATTTTTTCATCTAAAGAATTTTGACCTAGAGATTCTGTCTCAAAGAAAACAGTTAGTTCATGTGCTAGGTCTTCACGAAAAATATTATCAGAACATGCAGGTAAAGCAGGTAGAATTGGTTTCACATCAAAAGTTGATTCATCAAACACCTCATCTATGTTAACAATGCTAGAACTAGGTTTGTTAAACACTTCATTCTCAAGCATTAAAATGTATTTCTCTAGCATGAGTGTAGGAATATAAACCAATCTACGTGTCGGCACATAATTAGCACATTGCACATTCTTTTCAGTTTCAACAAGTTCCTTCAAGAAATCAGGATTTGATTTACCCATTTTTTCATTAATTTTCTCATACATTAAGCTAATTTGATGATATTTTTTAGATTTTCGATTAACAATAATATCATCAAAATCAGCATCAGAAGAATGCACAAAATGCGGTGGTAAACCAGCTTGAAAGTAATCAGAATGATATAATCCTGGAATCTTTTTGGAAGCTCCATCTAAGATCTTAGGATCGTCATAACCCAACCCCCACTTTTCACCATGAATCGTTTTTGGTCTGTTCATGAAAATTGTTTATTTTGAAAGTTCTAAATCAATGATAGCTTGAGATTGCTCTGTACGATAGAGTTTTTTCTCATATCGAGCAAGTTGAGCTTTCATTAGAACAGACTCTTTTGACAACGAAGAAATTTCAGTGTCTTTTTCAATTATGGCGTTTTTCCAAATGAATAATTTTCTTGTTTAGCTTTCAAAGTGTGGGTTCAAGTTGGTTTTTTAAATCAGAAAGATCTTTTTCTAAGAATTGAACTTTTTCTGCAAGTCGTTCAGATTTTAAACGATAATCAGTTCGTTCGACTTTAATCGGATGAATTGTCTTCTTAAGATCTTCCAACTCAGTTTCCGTAGAGTTGAGTTGGAGAGTCAATCGTTACACATCCATTTGCAATTTGGATGAGGAAGGTCTGGTCTCATTTAGTTTGATTTTATCTTTTAAAATCTTGTTTTCAGATTTTAAGCCTTTGACTTCTTTTGACATTGAGACCAGATTCTTCATCAAGTCATTTTGCATTTTTATAAAATCAGGTGAGATTTCAGTTGATTGTACCTCATCATCGTCAGATGTTGAGTCAGAATTCTCCAATGCTTCCTTAGCTTTGATGAGCTTAGTCACCTTGCAAACATTTGCATGTTCCACCTCTGAGTCTGAATCATCAGTCGAGTTAAACCAAGTATCATCAACCGGTTTCAGCTCTCCCCCAGTTTCCACAATCTTAGCCATCAACATTTTCTTCTTGTAGTAAGCTGCGTCCTTCTTCTTAGGCAACTTGCAAACTCACGAGAGTAATGACCAGCTTTGCCACACTTGAAACAGATTGAATCTTCCTTCTTGGAATCATCAGCATGTTGTTGTTTGGATTGATCAGCTTTCTTGTAGTACGAGGAAGATGATGAGTTTTTGCGTTGATTGCTTGATTTGCCTTTAAACTTGTGTTTGTTCAAAGCGTTTGTGAACATGGCTGCCATCTTGACTAATTCAAGGTGAGAATCATCAACATCAGAAAGATTTAACTCTTCAGAATCAGTTGATTCTTCAACAAGCACTTTCTTGGTCAAGCTTTTGGAAAATGATTTGCTCTTCTTTTTAGAAATTAGAGCAAGAGGATCGCCCGGAGAAGACTCTTTCCTTCCTTCTTGAAGTTTAGACACCTCAGGTTGGTAATGCATAAGAACTCCTACAAGCTCATGAATAGTCAACTTGTCAATCTCTTTGGTAGATCGAATAATGGTTCCATAAGGAAGCCAATCAGCATTGAGCTTTTTGAGGAATTTCATGTTGACTTCAGCATGTACTTTTACAATCTTACACCTTTTCAACTCATTGAGAACACCATTGAAACGATGGTAGGTGTCCTTGAGTAGTTCTTCTGGTTCATGCTTGAAATCTTCATACAATCCCAGAGCCTTATTCAATTTAGTAACGTCTGACATGTCATAACCTTCTTGTTGTCGTTTGATCTCATCCCATATATCTTTTGCAGTAGTGTTGCTATCAACATTTTCAAATAGCTCATATGGGATAGCTTGCATGACAATATTCTTAGCCTCTATGTCACCCTGAGCTCTTTCACGTTTATCACCAGAAAGTTCATAGACTGGAATTGGCATACCAGTATCCGGATGAAAATCAACAATTGGACCATCTCTCAGAGAAGCCCATATATGTTTAGCTTTCTCACCCTTATAGTCTATGTACTGAGTGATACGATGAAGCCACTGAGTGTACTTACCATCAAACAACACTGGAGGTCGGGAATCTGATCCAATGATAAGAGTATCCTGAGTAGACATCTTAAATTGAGGTAGATTCGGTATAGATTCGGTATTAAACACAATCTATTATCAGGGTTCAGTATAAAATCTAACAAGAATGTCAGATTCGGTAAAGATTCGGTACTGTAGCAGATTCGGTAAGTGGTTCGGTACTGTAGCAGATTCGGTAACAATTCGATAAACCAGATTCTGTATCAGAAACTGATAAGAATCACAAGTAACACACCCAAATTCGGTATGGATTCGGTAACCACACAACTTGAAGCCTCAGAATACTTAAAACCAAAGAATTAAGTGAAACTGAGATTCTGATTCGGTAAATGACTCGGTAGTCAAATTCTGTAAAGTATTATGTGTAAACTCAATCCAATTCCCTTGAATTAGATTCGGTAACCTTGCTGCACAAGAAAACAAGTTAGTAACAAACAGAATATCAATGATACCGAAGATTCAGGATACCGAATGTCAACTGTAGCAGTTGACAATACCGAGTCTAAGTCTAAAACTTAGAAATATAACAGAATCCTTTCTCAAACCACACCAATTAGCTGCGTATAATCAAACCGAATGTGATAGAATCACAAACACACCACAATCTGCAACACTTAAGATGAATCTTCAGTAATGAAGCAGACTCGGTATGACGGTTATGATACCGAATGTTGATCAAATCTTCAAAACTTGAAGAATTGAAGAAATTGAACCTACAGAAATGTGATTTAACACCTCACGAACACAACTGAATATTTAAATCTTCACAAAAATCCAGAATCAAGCTTGAATTAAGCAATACCGAGAGTTTTAGCCACAAACTCTAAAAATCAACTTGATTCTCCATAATTGAAGTTAATAAGCTGTGATGATGATCGAAACTCTTTCTAATAGATCTAATACACCTTCGCTGAACTTATCACAAGAATCTGAACGTCAGATTATCAAATTCGATAATACCGAATCTGATTCATTTTACCGAGAGTATTTAGATTCTGTAATCTACAATCTCTGGATCGATATAGTGATTTAGAATCACTTCCTGGAAGCTCTGATACCAAATGATAGGTCAGATCATGATGAGATTGAGAGAAATGATAAGATAGAGTGAGATTCGGTATGTAGGAAGAAGACTCGGTATGAGAGAGAATCGGTAAAATTACATTCCACAGCTTCTAGAACTCAGTTACAATACAATGGCTATCTAATTAGGACTACTTAGGTTCCTTATATAGCCCTCTTCTAAGGAACCTTCATTTAAGCTTAATTCACATTAACACTATATAACTTCGGGGTCCTAACAATTAGTTGTATTTTTCAATTTTAAATAAATGTAATAAGATGAAGATTAAAGATAAAGACGCAACATGGAGTTTGACTTAGAAGATGGCGAACAGGTCAAGTTGACAACGATGGCGTTTGTCAAGTTTTCACTTGATTCTTGAATTAAGTGGGAGCTACTATATTACCCTTAGTTTGACCTCTTGATCCCATGTCAGCTCATGGGATCAAGCATAGGATTTTTGGGCTAGGCTATGTGTGTATGATGCATGATTGTGCTTTATTATTGCATTTATATATAATTGTTGATTATAGTACATGCTAAATGTTTTTGATGAAAACGGTAAATAAACACATAACAAGTTTCAAAGATTAAAATTGATGATTTTAAAAAGTTAAACTCTAACGAGTTTAAAGTTAAATATTTTTTGAAACTCAAATAATATATAAGGGCGATATCTTTTAAAACTATTTTAAAACGATACACGTTTGTGTATTTGTTATTTTTTATACTAGAAATTAAATAACAAACTGCACGCATAATACATGATTGACATATATATAATTGGTTAAAATGTTTTTTAACAAAAGGTGTAACGAATCTTGTGTGCATGCATTATTCGTTAACACAAACATTTTTAAATTACCCGTCAAATTTAAGTCATGCCATCCAATGAGCTTGCAAACACTCCTCGTTATTTTTCTGATCTAGTGAGACTAGGCTGAATTATAGCCACGAGGTGGATGTTTCGATCTAGTGAGACTAGCGTGAATTTTCACTGTTTCCAAATTGGACGACTTAATCGTATTCACGGTGAGACCTAAGTTCGAGTCAAGGATGGGACAAACATGCCATTAGATAATAGTTGTTTGTTGGACTACATATATCTCTAGGTTCCATAAAGATCTAAGAGTTGTACTTGTAATGCAATTGGTACCCGCTACCTACCAATAGACTCTATAACTGCTAGCTGATCAACAGATGTGGCTATGGAACCTCTATCTGGGTCTTAGGCTTTCGTAAATTAATTGTTTTTAAAAAAATTATAAAAAAACTTGGGTAGTTAATTTATTAAAGCGCAATATTGAAAATACTAAATTGAATCTTATATATGTTGTAGATGTCAAATAATCAAAACGTAAACCAAAAACACACATCCTTCTTTGTTGGAGAAGGATAAACTCAATGTTCAAACTTCCTAGACTGGCACTGCAACCTGAGAATTGTTCTCAAGCATGAATGGAAGTTGAACAAAATTAGAACCCTTATCCGATCCTCCTGTTTGCGCAACTCCTGTTGCTCAGCAAAATGCTTATCGAAAGTTGTTCGGTGAGTAGGAGAAGTAGGATAAAGGGTGAAAAAGAACAAGCAGAACATTTTGTGGAAGGAAATGAAAAATTATTTGCTAGGGAAAATATTCCACCTTCCAAGAAGTAAATCCCAACAACCGAATGTTTTCATTGTGGAAAGGTTGGCAATTGGAGAAGGAAGTTGTCCTATCTACCAATCTGAGCTGAGAAAAGGCAATCCTGGTAAGACTAGCAAACTCAGGTACATTTCATATACAGTTATATACTTTTTCTAGTGATTCCTGGATTTTTGTTAATCGGTTGTGGCCTTCACACCTGTAACAATATGAAAGGAATGAGAAGAAGTAATAGACTGAATAAAGGCACACTAGATTTGCGAGTGAGCAATGGGAATCAAGCTTCAATTGAACCCATTGGTCACTATGAGCTTAATATTTCAAGTGGTCTTATTATTTTATTGAAACAATGTTATTATGCTCCTAGTATTAGGAGCAATATGATTTGAAAGATGTTGGTTTTGAACTTGCATTTATGCACTTTTATATTTCAATTTCTAAGGATAATATTTTCTTATCTTAATGCCTATCCAAGTGATGGTATTTTTGAAATTGATATGCATTGTGTAATTTCAAATGAGAATTTTGTGTATACCTGTACTGACAAACGATTCAAGCAATACTTGAATAATACCTATCTATGACATTGTCGTCTTGGTCATGTAAACAAACAACGCATTACAAAACTCCAATCTCATGGATTTTGTAATCAACTGACTCTGAGTCATTTAATGTATGCAATTCATGTTTATATGGAAAGATGACAAAGGTTTCTTTCTTCGATTTAGGTGAAAGAGCTAAAGATCTTTTAGGACTAATACATACTGTTGTATGTAGCCCTTTTAAGAACAATGGATAGATTTAGTTAATTTTACTTCATTACATTAACTGATGGTTACAGTAAATATGGTTATATTTACTTGCTGAAATATAAACATGAAGTTTCTGAAACATTCAAAAGTCTTTCAAAATGAAGTAGATAATCAACTTGGAAAGACCATTAAAGCACTTTACTCTGATGGAGGAAGTGAGTATTTGAGTCAAGAGTTTTTGGACCATTTAAAGAATTGTGGGATTGTCTCATAATTCACTCAACCTTACACACCACTTCACAATGGTATGTCTGGGCGAGGAATCAAACTTTACTTGATACGGTTCGATCTATGATAAGTCTGACTACTCTACCAATGTCTTTTTGGGATATACATTAGAGTCTGTTGTAGGCATACTCAATATGATTCCAACCATGAAGGTAGAAAATACACCATGTGAACTATGGCATGGGGAGAGTCTCAAATTGTCTTATTTGAAAGTCTAGGGTTATGAAGCGTATGTGAAGCATAACACTTCAAATAAATTAGAACCTAGAATAATCAAATGCTACTTTGTGAGATACCCAAAGGAAACAATGGGTTATTACTTTTACTACCAAGCTAAAGACAACGTGTTTTCTGCTCGGTCTATTGAATTCTTAGAAAGAGATCTTCTCTTACAAGAAGTCAGTAGGAGTAAAGTAGACCTTGAAGAAATTCAAGAACCACAAAGTAACATACCTTCTTTAAGCACTAGTAAACCGCACGTTGAAGCTGAACACACTGTTGGTGAGTCAAAACGTGTTTCACCTGCACTTCATAGGTCTGGTAGAACTCCTCATTGGCATAAGAGGTTTGATTATCTGTTTAATTTAGATGAACCTCACCTAGAGGATCATGAACCCTCTCGCTACCATGAGGCCATATAAGATCACGAATCTTAAAAATGGCGAGATACTATGAATGCAAATATGCAGTCCATGAAAGATAATAAAGTATGTGACTTGATTGATCTTCTACCCAATTGTAAGACAATGGGTGTAAATTGAAATGTCCCGTTCTTATTGATTAAAAATGTTCCATATTAATTGATTTCGTTGCGAGGTTTTGACCTCTATATGAGACGTTTTTCAAAGACTGCATTCATTTTTAAAACAAACCATAACCTTTATTTCATAAATAAAGGTTTAAAAAGCTTTACGTAGATTATCAAATAATGATAATCTAAAATATCCCGTTTACACACGACCATTACATAATGGTTTACAATACAAATATGTTACATCGAAATCAGTTTTTTGAATGCAGTTTTTACACAATATCATACAAACATGGACTCCAAATCTTGTCCTTATTTTAGTATGCAACAGCGGAAGCTCTTAGTATTCACCTGAGAATAAACATGCTTTAAACGTCAACAAAAATGTTGGTGAGTTATAGGTTTAACCTATATATATCAAATCGTAACAATAGACCACAAGATTTCATATTTCAATACACATCCCATACATAGAGATAAAAATCATTCATATGGTGAACACCTGGTAACCGACATTAACAAAATGCATATATAAGAATATCTCCATCATTCTGGGACACCCTTCGGATATGATATAAACTTCGAAGTACTAAAGCATCCGGTACTTTGGATGGGGTTTGTTAGGCCCAATAGATCTATCTTTAGGATTCGCGTCAATTAGGGTGTCTGTTCCCTAATTCTTAGATTACCAGACTTAATAAAAAGGGGCATATTCGATTTCGATAATTCAACCATAGAATGTAGTTTCACGTACTTGTGTCTATTTTGTAAATCATTTATAAAACCTGCATGTATTCTCATCCCAAAAATAATAGATTTTAAAAGTGGGACTATAACTCACTTTCACAGATTTTTACTTCATCGGGAAGTAAGACTTGGCCACTGGTTGATTCACGAACCTATAACAATATATACATATATATCAAAGTATGTTCAAAATATATTTACAACACTTTTAATACATTTTGATGTTTTAAGTTTATTAAGTCAGCTGTCCTCGTTAGTAACCTACAACTAGTTGTCCACAGTTAGATGTACAGAAATAAAGCGATAAATATCTTGAATCAATCCACGACCCAGTGTATACGTATCTCAGTATTGATCACAACTCAAACTATATATATTTTGGAATCAACCTCAACCCTGTATAGCTAACTCCAACATTCACATATAGATTGTCTATGGTTGTTCCGAAATATATATAGATGTGTCGACATGATAGGTCGAAACATTGTATATGTGTCTATGGTATCTCAAGATTACATAATATACAATACAAGTTGATTAAGTTATGGTTGGAATAGATTTGTTACCAATTTTCACGTAGCTAAAATGAGAAAAATTATCCAATCTTGTTTTACCCATAACTTCTTCATTTTAAATCCATTTTGAGTGAATCAAATTGCTATGGTTTCATATTGAACTCTATTTTATGAATCTAAATAGAAAAAGTATAGGTTTATAATCGGAAAAATAAGTTACAAGTCGTTTTTGTAAAGGTAGTCATTTCAGTCGAAAGAACGACGTCTAGATGACCATTTTAGAAAACATACTTCCACTTTGAGTTTAACCATGATTTTGGGATATAGTTTCATGTTCATAATAAAAATCATTTTCCCAGAATAAAAACTTTTAAATCAAAGTTTATCATAGTTTTTAATTAACTAACCCAAAACAGCCCGCGGTGTTACTACGACGGCGTAAATCCGGTTTTACGGTGTTTTTCGTGTTTCCAGGTTTTAAATCATTAAATTAGCATATCATATAGATATAGAACATGTGTTTAGTTGATTTTAAAAGTCAAGTTAGAAGGATTAACTTTTATTTGCGAACAAGTTTAGAATTAACTAAACTATGTTCTAGTGATTACAAGTTTAAACCTTCGAATAAGATAGCTTTATATGTATGAATCGAATGATGTTATGAACATCATTACTACCTCAAGTTCCTTGGATAAACCTACTAGAAATGATAAAAATGTATCTAGCTTCAAAGGATCCTTGGATGGCTTGAAAGTTCTTGAAGCAGAATCATGACACGAAAACAATTTCAAGTAAGATTTCCACTCGAAATAAGATTGTTATAGTTATAGAAATTGAATTAAAGTTTGAATATGATTATTACATTGTATTAGAAAGATAAACTACTGTAAGTAACAAAGGTTTCTTGATCTTGGATGATTACTTGGAATGGATTTAGAAAACTTAGAAGTAAACTTGCAATCTTGGAAGTATTCTTGATTTTATGAAACTAGAACTTTTGGAATTTATGAAGGATACCTAGAACTTGAAGATAGAACTTGAGAGAGATCAATTAGATGAAGAAAATTGAAGAATGAAAGTGTTTGTAGGTGTTTTTGGTCGTTGGTGTATGGATTAGATATAAAGGATATGTACTTTTGTTTTCATGTAAATAAGTCATGAATGATTACTCATATTTTTGTAATTTTATGAGATATTTCATGTTAGTTGCCAAATGATGGTTCCCACATGTGTTAGGTGACTCACATGGGCTGCTAAGAGCTGATTATTGGAGTGTATAAACCAATAGTACATACATCTAAAAGCTGTGTATTGTACAAGTACGAATACGGGTGCATACGAGTAGAATTGTTGATGAAACTGAACGAGGATGTAATTGTAAGCATTTTTGTTAAGTAGAAGTATTTTGATAAGTGTCTTGAAGTCTTTCAAAAGTGTATGAATACATATTAAAACACTACATGTATATACATTTTAACTGAGTCGTTAAGTCATCGTTAGTCGTTACATGTAAATGTTGTTTTGAAACCTTTATGTTAACGATCTTGTTAAATGTTGTTAACCCATTGTTTATTATAACAAATGAGATGTTAAATTGTTATATTATCATTATATTATGATATATAATATATCTTAGTATGATATATATACAGTTAAATGTTGTTACAACGATAATCGTTACATATATGTCTCGTTTCGAAATCATTAAGTTAGTAGTCTTATTTTTACATATGTATTTCATTGTTAATACACTTAATAATATATTTACTTATCATTTAACATAATTAACCAAGTGTATCAATATCTTAATATGATTCATATGTGTAGTGACCCGAACTTTTCCATGTTTATATATATTAATTGAGATTGATATTTACATGATTAAATGTTTCCAACATGTTAAGCAATCAAACTTGTTAAGACTTGATTAATTGATATACGTTTCATATAGACAATTGACCACCCAAGTTGACCGGTGATTCACGAACGTTAAAACTTGTAAAAACTATATGATGACATATATATGGATATATATATATATAGTTAACATGATACTATGATAAGTAAACATATCATTAAGTATATTTACAATGAACTACATATGTAAAAACAAGACTACTAACTTAATGATTTTTAAACGAGACATATATGTAACGATTATCGTTGTAAAGACATTTAATGTATATATATCATATTAAGAGATATTCATACATGATAATATCATGATAATATAATAATTTAAAATCTCATTTGATATGATAAACATTGGGTTAACAACATTTAACAAGATCGTTAACCTAAAGGTTTCAAAACAACACTTACATATAACGACTAACGATGACTTAACGACTCAGTTAAAATGTATATACATGTAGTGTTTTAATATGTATTTATACACTTTTGAAAGACTTCAATACACTTATCAAAATACTTCTACTTAACAAAAATGCTTACAATTACATCCTCGTTCAGTTTCATCAACAATTCTACTCGTATGCACCCGTATTCGTACTCGTACAATACACAGCTTTTAGATGTATGTACTATTGGTATATACACTCCAATGATCAGCTCTTAGCAGCCCATGTGAGTCACCTAACACATGTGGGAACCATCATTTGGCAACTAGCAAGAAATATCTCATAAAATTACAAAAATATGAGTAATCATTCATGACTTATTTACATGAAAACAAAATTACATATCCTTTATATCTAATCCATACACCAACGACCAAAAACACCTACAAACACTTTCATTCTTCAATTTTCTTCATCTAATTGATCTCTCTCAAGTTCTATCTTCAAGTTCTAAGTGTTCTTCATATATTCTACAAGTTCTAGTTACATAAAATCAAGAATACTTTCAAGTTTGCTAGCTCACTTCCAATCTTGTAAGGTGATCATCCAACCTCAAGAAATCTTTGTTTCTTACAGTAGGTTATCATTCTAATACAAGGTAATAATCATATTCAAACTTTGGTTCAATTTCTATAACTATAACAATCTTATTTCAAGTGATGATCTTACTTGAACTTGTTTTCGTGTCATGATTCTGCTTCAAGAACTTCGAGCCATCCAATGATCCGTTGAAGCTAGATCCATTTTTCTATTTTCCAGTAGGTTTATCCAAGGAACTTAAGGTAGTAATGATGTTCATAACATCATTCGATTCATACATATAAAGCTATCTTATTCGAAGGTTTAAACTTGTAATCACTAGAACATAGTTTAGTTAATTCTAAACTTGTTCGCAAATAAAAGTTAATCCTTCTAACTTGACTTTTAAAATCAACTAAACACATGTTCTATATCTATATGATATGCTAACTTAATGATTTAAAACCTGGAAACACGAAAAACACCGTAAAACCAGATTTACGCCGTCGTAGTAACACCGCGGGCTGTTTTGGGTTAGTTAATTAAAAACTATGATAAACTTTGATTTAAAAGTTGTTATTCTGAGAAAATGATTTTTATTATGAACATGAAACTATATCCAAAAATTATGGTTAAACTCAAAGTGGAAGTATGTTTTCTAAAATGGTCATCTAGACGTCGTTCTTTCGACTGAAATGACTACCTTTACAAAAACGACTTGTAACTTATTTTTCCGACTATAAACCTATACTTTTTCTGTTTAGATTCATAAAATAGACTTCAATATGAAACCATAGCAATTTGATTCACTCAAAACGGATTTAAAATGAAGAAGTTATGGGTAAAACAAGATTGGATAATTTTTCTCATTTTAGCTACGTGAAAATTGGTAACAAATCTATTCCAACCATAACTTAATCAATTTGTATTGTATATTATGTAATCTTGAGATACCATAGACACGTATACAATGTTTCGACCTATCATGTCGACACATCTATATATATTTCGGAACAACCATAGACACTCTATATGTGAATGTTGGAGTTAGCTATACAGGGTTGAGGTTGATTCCAAAATATATATAGTTTGAGTTGTGATCAATACTGAGATACGTATACACTGGGTCGTGGATTGATTCAAGATAATATTTATCGATTTATTTCTATACATCTAACTGTGGACAACTAGTTGTAGGTTACTAACAAGGACAGCTGACTTAATAAACTTAAAACATCAAAATATATTAAAAGTTTTGTAAATATATTTTGAACATACTTTGATATATATGTATATATTGTTATAGGTTCGTGAATCAACCAGTGGCCAAGTCTTACTTCCCGACGAAGTAAAAATCTGTGAAAGTGAGTTATAGTCCCACTTTTAAAATCTAATATTTTTGGGATGAGAATACATGCAGGTTTTATAAATGATTTACAAAATAGACACAAGTACGTGAAACTACATTCTATGGTTGAATTATCGAAATCGAATATGCCCCTTTTTATTAAGTCTGGTAATCTAAGAATTAGGAAACAGACACCCTAATTGACGCGAATCCTAAAGATAGATCTATTGGGCCTAACAAGCCCCATCCAAAGTACCGGATGCTTTAGTACTTCGAAATTTATATCATATCCGAAGGGTGTCCCGGAATGATGGGGATATTCTTATATATGCATCTTGTTAATGTCGGTTACCAGGTGTTCACCATATGAATGATTTTTATCTCTATGTATGGGATGCGTATTGAAATATGAAATCTTGTGGTCTATTATTATGATTTGATATATATAGGTTAAACCTATAACTCACCAACATTTTTGTTGACGTTTTAAGCATGTTTATTCTCAGGTGATTATTAAGAGCTTCCGCTGTCGCATACTTAAATAAGGACGAGATTTGGAGTCCATGCTTGTATGATATTGTGTAAAAACTGCATTCAAGAAACTTATTTTGTTGTAACATATTTGTATTGTAAACCATTATGTAATGGTCGCGTGTAAACAGGATATTTTAGATTATCATTATTTGATAATCTACGTAAAGCTTTTTAAAACCTTTATCTATGAAATAAAGGTTATGGTTTGTTTTAAAAATGAATGCAGTCTTTGAAAAATGTCTCATATAGAGGTCAAAACCTCGCAACGAAATCAATTAATATGGAACGTTTTTAATCAATAAGAACGGGACATTTCAGTTGGTATCCGAGCGTTGGTCTTAGAGAACCAGAATTTTGCATTAGTGTGTCTTATCGAGTTTGTTAGGATGCATTAGTGAGTCTGGACTTCGACCGTGTTTACTTGAAAAATGATTGCTTAACAAATTTTGTTGGAAACTATATATTTTTAACATGTGAATATTATGTGATATATTAATCTCTTAACGCGTTTGATATTATGTGATAGATGTCTACCTCTAGAACAAGTCCCATTGACTCACCTAATAATAATGAAGAGTCAAATGTAAATTGGAATGATTCGTGGACTGATTCACAAGTTCCCGAAGAGGAACCGGAAGAAGAGTCGGAACCGGAAGAAGAATCGGAACCGGAAGAAGAATCGGAACCGGATGAAGAAATAGAAACGGTGGGGGAAATAATAAAACGATTAAGTAAAAGAAAATCCTCAACCAACCGACCAAGGTTAATTATGGTCAATGGTGTTTCCGCCAAGGAAGCAAAATATTGGGAGAATTACCAATTCTCCGATGAATCGGATTCCGACGAGAATTCCGATGATGTTATAGAAATTACCCCAACTGAATTTAAAAAGGCAAAAGAAAATAATAAGGGAAAGGGCATAAAAATAGAGAAATCTAATTCCAACCCCGATGAACTTTATATGTATCGTCAACCCCCGAAGTCCTTAAGTTGTAACAATGACCCGGGAACCTCTAAACCACCAGGTTTTTCTAAACCAATGTGGATCACGACGGCTCGTATTAGGGGAACATCATATATCCCTAGAAACTTGGTAAAACGAACCAAAACCGAAGAAGAAGAAACAAGCGAGTCGGAATAAGATAGTTGTATTCGTGTGGTGTAATATATGTAATATAGTGTGCTTATGCTTTATGATATATGTAAAAATTGCTTGTATTAATAAGTATTTTTTTTATGAATCTAACTCTTGTCTATTTTACAGTATAAAAACACAAAATGGATAGACAACCCAATATTTTAAGAGACCTACCCGGAGACATGATTGATGAAATCTTGTCTAGAGTCGGTCAGAATTCTTCGGCACAACTATTTAAGGCGAGATCAGTTTGTAAGACATTCGAAGAACGTTCCAAGAATGCCTTGGTTTATAAAAGGCTTTCATTCGGAAGATGGGGGATATCACATTGGGAAATTCATAAGTTACGATGTGTTTACTTTGACGCATATATTGCGGGGAACCCAAATGCTATTTTACGCAATGGGTTAAGAAATTATTTTGACTCAATATATCCGAATATTGGACTTCGTGATTTAGAAAAAGCGGCTAACATGCAACATAAAGAAGCATGTTATGCTTACGGATTAGTAATGTTCGCTTCTCACCAAAGTGAGAACAAGAACATCGGGCTACAACTATTAAACAAAACGTTCCCACAAGTGACGGAGTCGGTAATTGGGGTAAGAAATGAGGTTTTTAGATTGTTACGGGACTGTTGGACATTACGTAACCCTCGTCCCTTTGACGATGTTACAACACGCTGTCTTATCAACGGCCATAACGGTTATGTTCCACAAGACCAAGGATGGGAAGTAGTCCTAGTAAAACCAGAATGCATGACTTGTTTCTGGACGTATGAATTACGTGTCTTTATTGCCTTTGCTGAACGACTTGTGTACTAGCTAGAATTATCTTCACAACTATCTTGTATCAAAGTTATTTTGTGCTATATTTCATGCTTTATGTAAAATAAGCGGTATTGTAAGTTTGTAAAATATTGTATAAAAGTTTGAACGCGAAATATTATTATAATCAGTTTTTCATATAGAATTGTAGTAGTTGAATTGTATATTAGCTACTAAGTATGAACTTAACGGGTAGGTACTACCCGAATTTAAACTTATAAAATGCTAATATGAAGAAAAAGCTTTTATAAATGAGTTCATATTATGCTACGAAATACTATTAACTACTCTTAATATTCTGTATGATTAACTTATTCCATTTGACTATTTTGAAGGAAATGGCACCGACTACTCGACACACCGTGAATATGAATGAAGAGGAATTCCGTACTTTTCTAGCTTCAAACATAGCCGCAGTACAGGCTGCGCTACATACCAATAATAACCTTGGATCTAGCAGTACAGGAAATCGTGTAGGATGCACCTACAAAGAATTCACTGCCTGCAAACCTTTGGAATTTGATGGAACCGAAGGACCGATCGGATTGAAACGGTGGACCGAGAAGGTCGAATCGGTGTTTGCCATAAGTAAGTGTACTGAAGAGGACAAAGTGAAGTACGCTACGCATACCTTCACAGGTTCTGCGTTAACATGGTGGAATACCTATCTAGAGCAAGTGGGACAAGATGATGCGTACGCACTGCCGTGGTCAGCATTCAAGCACTTGATGAACGAGAAGTACCGTCCCAGAACCGAGGTCAATAAGCTCAAGACAGAACTTAGAGGGTTACGAACCCAAGGATTTGATATTACCACGTACGAAAGACGATTCACAGAATTGTGCCTATTGTGTCCGGGAGCATTCGAAGATGAGGAAGAGAAGATCGACGCGTTTGTGAAAGGATTACCGGAAAGAATCCAAGAAGATATAAGTTCACACGAGCCCGCCTCCATACAACAGGCATGTAGAATGGCTCACAAACTAGTGAACCAGATTGAAGAAAGAATTAAAGAACAGACTGCTGAAGAGGCCAATGTGAAGCAAGTCAAAAGAAAGTGGGAGGAAAACGGTGATAAGAATCACCAATACAACAACAACAGCAATTACAACAATAATCGCAACAATTATCCCAACAATCGCAACATCAATCGCAACTACAACAAACGGCCCAACAACAACAACAACAACAACAGCAACTACAACAATCATCCCAACAACAATAATAACCGCAACAACAACAACAATCAGAAGCAGCTATGCCAAAGGTGTGAAAAGAATCACTCGGGGTTCTGCACCAAATTTTGCAACAAGTGTAAAAGAAATGGTCATAGCGCGGCGAAGTGTGAGGTCTACGGACCAGGGGTTAATAGAACGAAAGGAACAAATGGTGTCGGAACGAGTAATGGCGGAGCAAGTAGTGTCGGAGCAAGTTATGCCAATGTAGTTTGTTATAAATGTGGAAAACCAGGCCACATTATTAGAAATTGCCCGAACCAGGAGAACACAAATGGACAAGGCCGTGGAAGAGTTTTCAATATTAATGCGGTAGAGGCACAGGAAGACCCGGAGCTTGTTACAGGTACGTTTCTTATTGACAATAAATCTGCTTACGTTTTATTTGATTCGGGTGCGGATAGAAGCTATATGAGTAGAGATTTTTGTGCTAAATTAAGTTGTCCATTGACGCCTTTGGATAGTAAATTTTTACTCGAATTAGCAAATGGTAAATTAATTTCAGCAGATAATATATGTCGGAATCGAGAAATTAAACTGGTTAGCGAAACATTTAAGATTGATTTGATACCAGTAGAGTTAGGGAGTTTTGATGTGATAATCGGTATGGACTGGTTGAAAGAAGTGAAAGCGGAGATCGTTTGTTACAAAAATGCAATTCGTATTATACGAGAAAAAGGAAAACCCTTAATGGTGTACGGAGAAAAGGGCAACACGAAGCTACATCTTATTAGTAATTTGAAGGCACAAAAACTAATAAGAAAAGGTTGCTATGCTGTTCTAGCACACGTCGAGAAAGTACAAACTGAAGAAAAGAGCATCAATGATGTTCCCATTGCAAAAGAATTTCCCGATGTATTTCCGAAAGAATTACCCGGATTACCCCCACATCGATCCGTTGAATTTCAAATAGATCTTGTACCAGGAGCTGCACCAATAGCTCGTGCTCCTTACAGACTCGCACCCAGCGAGATGAAAGAACTGCAAAGCCAATTACAAGAACTTTTAGAGCGTGGTTTCATTCGACCAAGCACATCACCGTGGGGAGCTCCTGTTTTGTTTGTCAAGAAGAAAGATGGTACATTCAGGTTGTGTATCGACTACCGAGAGTTGAACAAACTTACCATCAAGAACCGCTACCCACTACCGAGAATCGACGACTTATTTGATCAACTACAAGGCTCGTCTGTTTATTCAAAGATTGACTTACGTTCTGGGTATCATCAAATGCGGGTGAAAGAAGATGATATTCCAAAGACTGCTTTCAGAACACGTTACGGTCATTACGAGTTTATGGTCATGCCATTTGGTTTAACTAATGCACCAGCTGTGTTCATGGACCTTATGAACCGAGTGTGTGGACCATACCTTGACAAGTTTGTCATTGTTTTCATTGATGACATACTTATTTACTCAAAGAATGACCAAGAACACGGTGAACATTTGAGAAAGGTGTTAGAAGTATTGAGGAAGGAAGAATTGTACGCTAAGTTTTCAAAGTGTGCATTTTGGTTGGAAGAAGTTCAATTCCTCGGTCACATAGTGAACAAAGAAGGTATTAAGGTGGATCCGGCAAAGATAGAAACTGTTGAAAAGTGGGAAACCCCGAAAACTCCGAAATACATACGCCAGTTTTTTGGACTAGCTGGTTACTACAGAAGGTTCATCCAAGACTTTTCCAGAATAGCAAAACCCTTGACTGCATTAACGCATAAAGGGAAGAAATTTGAATGGAATGATGAACAAGAGAAAGCGTTTCAGTTATTGAAGAAAAAGCTAACTACGGCACCTATATTGTCATTGCCTGAAGGGAATGATGATTTTGTGATTTATTGTGATGCATCAAAGCAAGGTCTCGGTTGTGTATTAATGCAACGAACGAAGGTGATTGCTTATGCGTCTAGACAATTGAAGATTCACGAACAAAATTATACGACGCATGATTTGGAATTAGGCGCAGTTGTTTTTGCATTAAAGACTTGGAGGCACTACTTATATGGGGTTAAAAGTATTATATATACCGACCACAAAAGTCTCCAACACATATTTAATCAGAAACAACTTAATATGAGGCAGCGTAGGTGGATTGAATTATTGAATGATTACGACTTTGAGATTCGTTACCACCCGGGGAAGGCAAATGTGGTAGCCGATGCCTTGAGCAGGAAGGACAGAGAACCCATTCGAGTAAAATCTATGAATATAATGATTCATAATAACCTTACTACTCAAATAAAGGAGGCGCAACAAGGAGTTTTAAAAGAGGGAAATTTAAAGGATGAAATACCCAAAGGATCGGAGCAGCATCTTAATATTCGGGAAGACGGAACCAGGTATAGGGCTGAAAGGATTTGGGTACCAAAATTTGGAGATATGAGAGAAATGGTACTTAGAGAAGCTCATAAAACCAGATACTCAATACATCCTGGAACAGGGAAGATGTACAAGGATCTCAAGAAACATTTTTGGTGGCCGGGTATGAAAGCCGATGTTGCTAAATACGTAGGAGAATGTTTGACGTGTTCTAAGGTCAAAGCTGAGCATCAGAAACCATCAGGTCTACTTCAACAACCCGAAATCCCAGAATGGAAATGGGAAAACATTACCATGGATTTCATCACTAAATTGCCAAGGACTGCAAGTGGTTTTGATACTATTTGGGTAATAGTTGATCGTCTCACCAAATCAGCACACTTCCTGCCAATAAGAGAAGATGACAAGATGGAGAAATTAGCACGACTGTATTTGAAGGAAGTCGTCTCCAGACATGGAATACCAATCTCTATTATCTCTGATAGGGATGGCAGATTTATTTCAAGATTCTGGCAGACATTACAGCAAGCATTAGGAACTCGTCTAGACATGAGTACTGCCTATCATCCACAAATTGATAGGCAGAGCGAAAGGACGATACAAACGCTTGAAGACATGCTACGAGCATGTGTTATTGATTTCGGAAACAGTTGGGATCGACATCTACCGTTAGCAGAATTTTCCTACAACAACAGCTACCATTCAAGCATTGAGATGGCTCCGTTTGAAGCACTTTATGGTAGAAAGTGCAGGTCTCCGATTTGTTGGAGTGAAATGGGGGATAGACAGATTACGGGTCCGGAGATTATACAAGAAACTACCGAGAAGATCATCCAAATTCAACAACGGTTGAAAACCGCCCAAAGTCGACAAAAGAGCTACGCTGACATTAAAAGAAAAGATATAGAATTTGAAATTGGAGAGATGGTCATGCTTAAAGTTGCACCTTGGAAAGGCGTTGTTCGATTTGGTAAACGAGGGAAATTAAATCCAAGGTATATTGGACCATTCAAGATTATTGATCGTGTCGGACCAGTAGCTTACCGCCTAGAGTTACCTCAACAACTCGCGGCTGTACATAACACTTTCCACGTCTCGAATTTGAAGAAATGTTTTGCTAAAGAAGATCTCACTATTCCGTTAGATGATATCCAAATCAACGAAAAACTTCAATTCATTTTGAGACGAAATCAACGAATTGAAGTTTTTCATTGATTTGGATTTCGTCCAACGGAATAGTGAGATCTTCTTTAGCAAAACATTTCTTCAAATTTGAGACGTGGAAAGTGTTATGTACAGCCGCGAGTTGTTGAGGTAGCTCCAGTTGGTAAGCTACTGGTCCAACACGATCTATAATCTTGAATGGTCCAATATACCTTGGATTTAGTTTCCCCCGTTTACCAAATCGAACAACGCCTTTCCAAGGTGAAACCTTAAGCATGACCATTTCTCCAATTTCAAACTCTATATCTTTTATTTTACTGTCCGCGTAGCTCTTTTGTCGACTCTGGGCGGTTTTCAATCTTTGTTAAATTTGGATGATTTTCTCGGTAGTTTCTTGTATTATCTCCGGACCCGTAATCTGTCTATCCCCCACTTCACTCCAACAAATCGGAAACCTGCACTTTCTACCATAAAGTGCTTCAAATGGCGTCATCTCAATACTTGAATGGTAGCTGTTGTTGTAGGAAAATTCTGCTAACGGTAGATGTCGATCCCAACTGTTTCTGAAATCAATAACACAAGCTCGTAGCATGTCTTCAAGCGTTTGTATCGTCCTTTCGCTCTGCCCATCAGTTTGTGGATAATAGGCAGTACTCATGTCTAGACGAGTTCCCAATGCTTGCTGTAATGTCTGCCAGAATCTTGAAATAAATCTGCCATCCCTATCAGAGATAATATAGATTGGTATTCCATGTCTGGAGACGACTTCCTTCAAATACAGTCGTGCTAACTTCTCCATCTTGTCATCTTCTCTTATTGGCAGGAAGTGTGCTGACTTGGTGAGACGATCAACTATTACCCAAATAGTATCATAACCACTTGCAGTCCTTGGCAATTTAGTAATGAAATCCATGGTAATATTTTCCCATTTCCATTCTGGGATTTCAGGTTGTTGTAGTAGACTTGATGGTTTCTGATGTTCAGCTTTGACCTTATAACACGTCAAACATTCTCCTACATATTTAGCAATATCGGCTTTCATACCTGGCCACCAAAAATGTTTCTTAAGATCCTTGTACATCTTCCCCGTTCCAGGATGTATTGAGTATCTGGTTTTATGAGCTTCTCTAAGTACCATTTCTCTCATATCTCCAAATTTTGGTACCCAAATTCTTTCAGCCCTATACCGGGTTCCGTCTTCCCGAATATTAAGATGCTTCTCTGATCCTTTGGGTATTTCATCCTTTAAATTTCCCTCTTTTAAAACTCCTTGTTGCGCCTCCTTTATTTGAGTAGTAAGGTTAGTGTGAATCATTATATTTATAGATTTTACTCGAATGGGTTCTCTGTCCTTTCTGCTCAAGGCGTCGGCTACCACATTTGCCTTCCCCGGGTGGTAATGAATCTCAAAGTCGTAATCATTCAACAATTCAATCCACCTACGCTGCCTCATATTCAGTTATTTCTGATTAAATATGTGTTGAAGACTTTTGTGGTCGGTATATATAATACTTTTGACCCCATATAAGTAGTGCCTCCAAGTCTTTAATGCAAAAACAACCGCGCCTAATTCCAAATCATGCGTCGTATAATTTTGCTCGTGAATCTTCAATTGTCTAGACGCATAAGCAATCACCTTCGTCCGTTGCATTAATACACAACCGAGACCTTGCTTTGATGCATCACAATAAATCACAAAATCATCATTCCCTTCAGGCAATGACAATATAGGTGCCGTAGTTAGCTTTTTCTTCAATAATTGAAACGCCTTCTCTTGTTCATCCTTCCATTCAAATTTCTTCCCTTTATGCGTTAATGCAGTCAAGGGTTTTGCTATTTTGGAGAAATCTTGGATGAATCTTCTGTAGTAACCAGCCAATCCTAAAAATTGACGTATATGCTTCAGAGTTTTTGGGGTTTCCCACTTTTCAACGATTTCGATCTTTGCCGGGTCTACCTGGATACCTTCTTTGTTCACTATGTGACCGAGGAATTGAACTTCTTCCAACCAAAATGCACACTTTGAAAACTTAGCGTACAGTTTTTCTTTCCTCAATACTTCTAGCACTTTTCTCAAATGTTCTTCGTGCTCTTAATCATTCTTTGAGTAAATAAGTATGTTATCGATGAAAACAATGACAAACTTGTCAAGATATGGCCCACACACTCGGTTCATAAGGTCCATGAACACAGCTGGTGCGTTAGTCAATCCAAACGGCATAACCATAAACTCGTAATGACCATAACGCGTCCTAAAAGCAGTTTGGAATATCATCCTCCTTTACTCGCATTTGATGATATCCAGAACGTAAATCGATCTTCGAATAAACCGGCGAGCCTTGTAGTTGATCAAATAAGTCGTCAATTCTCGGCATTGGATAACGGTTTTTGATGGTAAGTTTGTTCAACTCTCTGTAGTCAATACACAACCTAAATGTACCATCCTTCTTCTTGACAAACAAAACAGGAGCTCCCCATGGTGATGTGCTTGGTCGAATGAAACCACGTTCTAATAGTTCTTGGAGTTGGCTTTGCAGTTCTTTCATCTCGCTGGGTGCGAGTCTGTAAGGAGCACGAGCTATTGGTGCAGCTCCTGGTACAAGATCTATTTGAAATTCAACAGATCGATGTGGAGGTAGTCCCGGTAATTCTTTCGAAAATACATCGGAAAATTCTTTTGCGACGGGAACATCATTGATGCTCTTTTCTTCAGTTTGTACTTTCTCGACGTGTGCTAGAACAGCATAGCAACCTTTTCTTATTAGTTTTTATGCCTTAAAATTACTAATAAGATGTAGCTTCATGTTGCCCTTTTCTACGTACACCATTAAGGGTTCTCCTTCTTCTCGTACAATGCGAATTGCATTTTTATAACATACTATCTCTGCTTTCACCTTCTTCAGCCAGTCCATGCCAACTATTACATCAAAACTCCCTAACTCTACTGGTATCAAATCAATCTTAAATATTTCGCTACCCAGTTTAATTTCTTGATTCCGGCATATATTATCTGCTGAAATTAATTTACCGTTTGCTAATTCGAGTAAAAATTTACTATCCAATGGCATCAATGGACAACTTAATTTAGCACAAAAATCTCTACTCATATAGCTTCTATCCGCACCCGAATCAAATAAAACGTAAGCAGATTTATTGTCAATAAGAAACGTATCCATAATAAGCTCCGGGTCTTCCTGTGCCTCTACCGCATTAATATTGAAAACTCTTCTGCGGCCTTGTCCATTCGTGTTCTCCTGGTTCGGGAAATTTCTAATAATGTGGCCCGATTTTCCACAATTATAACTAACTACATTGGCATAACTTGCTCCGACGCTACTTGCTCCGCCATTACTCATTCCGACACCATTTGTTCCTTTCGTTCTATTAACCCCTGGTCCGTAGACCTCACACTTCGCCGCGCTATGACCATTTCTTTTACACTTGTTGCAAAATTTGGTGCAGAACCCCGAGTGATACTTTTCACACCTTTGGCATAGCTGCTTCTGATTGTTGTTGTTGTTGCGGTTGTTATTGTTGTTGGGATGATTGTTGTAGTTGCTGTTGTTGTTGTTGTTGTTGTTGTTGTTGTTGGGCCATTTGTTGTAGTTGCGATTGATGTTGCAATTGTTGGGATAGTTGTTGCGATTATTGTTGTAATTGCTATTGTTGTTGTATTGGTGATTCTTATCACCGTTTTCCTCCCACTTTCTTTTGACTTGCTTCACATTGGCCTCTTCAGCAGTCTGTTCTTTTATTCTTTCTTCAATCTGGTTCACTAGTTTGTGAGCCATTCTACATGCCTGTTGTATGGAGGCGGGCTCGTGTGAACTTATATCTTCTTGGATTCTTTCCGGTAATCCTTTCACAAACGCGTCGATCTTCTCTTCCTCATCTTCGAACGCTCCCGGACACAATAGGCACAATTATGTGAATCGTCTTTCGTACGTGGTAATATCAAATCCTTGGGTTCGTAACCCTCTAAGTTCTGTCTTGAGCTTATTGACCTCGGTTCTGGGACGGTAGTTCTCGTTCATCAAGTGCTTGAATGCGGACCACGGTAGTGCGTACGCATCATCTTGTCCCACTTGCTCTAGATAGGTATTCCACCATGTTAACGCAGAACCTGTGAAGGTATGCGTAGCGTACTTCACTTTGTCCTCTTCAGTACACTTACTTATGGCAAACACCGATTCGACCTTCTCGGTCCACCGTTTTAATCCGATCGGTCCTTCCGTTCCATCAAATTCCAAAGGTTTGCAGGCAGTGAATTCTTTGTAGGTGCATCCTACACGATTTCCTGTACTGCTAGATCTAAGGTTATTGTTGGTATGTAGCGCAACCTGTATTGTGGCTATGTTTGAAGCTAGAAAAGTACGGAATTCCTCTTCATTCATATTCACGGTATGTCAAGTAGTCGGTGCCATTTCCTTCAAAATAGTCAAATGGAACAAGTTAATCATACAGAATATTAAGAGTAGTTAATAGTATTTCGTAGCATAATATGAACTCATTTATAAAAGCTTTTTCTTCATATTAGCATTTTATAAGTTTAAATTCGGGTAGTACCTACCCGTTAAGTTCATACTTAGTAGCTAATATACAATTCAACTACTACAATTCTATATGAAAAACTGATTATAATAATATTTCACGTTCAAATTTTTATACAATATTTTACAAACTTACAATACCGCTTATTTTACATAAAGCATGAAATATAGCACACAATAACTTTGATACAAGATAGTTGTGAAGATAATTCTAGCTAGTACACAAGTCGTTCAGCAAAGGCAATAAAGACACGTAATTCATACGTCCAGAAACAAGTCATGCATTCTGGTTTTACTAGGACTACTTCCCATCCTTGGTCTTGTGGAACATAACCGTTATGGCCGTTGATAAGACAGCGTGTTGTAACGTCGTCAAAGGGACGAGGGTTACGTAATGACCATCAGTCTCGTAATAACCTAAAAACCTCATTTCTTACCCCAATTACCGACTCCGTCACTTGTGGGAACGTTTTGTTTAATAGTTGTAGCCCGATGTTCTTTTTCTCACTTTGGTGAGAAGCGAACATTACTAACCCGTAAGCATAGCATGCTTCTTTATGTTGCATGTTAGCCGCTTTTTCTAAATCATGAAGTCCTATATTCGGATACATTGAGTCAAAATAATTTCTTAACCCGTTGCGTAAAATAGCATTTGGGTTCCCCGCAATATATGCTACAAAGTAAACACATCGTAACTTATGGGTTTCCCAATGTGATATCCCCCATCTTTCAAATGAAAGTCTCTTATAAACCAAGGCATTCTTGGAACGTTCTTCGAATGTCTTACAAACTGATTTCACCGTAAATAGTTGTGCCGAAGAATTCTGACCGACTCTAGACAAGATTTCATCAATCATGTCTCCGGGTAGGTCTCTTAAAATATTGGGTTGTCTATCCATTTTATGTTTTTATACTGTAAAATAGACAAGAGTTAGATTCATAAAAAAAATACTTATTAATACAAGCAATTTTTACATATATCATAAAGCATAAGCACACTATATTACATATATTACACCACACGAATACAACTATCTTATTCTGACTCGCTCGTTTCTTCTTCTTCGGTTTTGGTTCGTTTTGCCAAGTTTCTAGGGATATATGATGTTCCCCTAATACGAACTGTCGTTTTCCACAACGGTTTAGAAAAACCTGGTGGTTTAGAGGTTCCCGGGTCATTGTTACAACTTAAGGGCTTCGGGGGTTGACGATACATATAAAGTTCATCGGGGTTGGAATTAGATTTCTCTATTTTTATGCCCTTTCCCTTATTATTTTCTTTTGCCTTTTTAAATTCAGTTGGGGTAATTTCTATTACATCATCAGAATTCTCGTCGGAATCCGATTCATCGGAGAATTGGTAATCCTCCCAATATTTTGCTTCCTTGGCGGAATCACCATTGACCATAATTAACCTTGGTCGGTTGGTTGAGGATTTTCTTTTACTTAACCATTTTATTATTTCCCCCACTGGTTCTATTTCTTCTTCCGGTTCCGATTCTTCTTCCGGTTCCGATTCTTCTTCTGGTTCCGACTCTTCTTCCGGTTCCTCTTCGGGAACTTATGAATCAGTCCACGAATCATTCCAATTTACATTTGACTCTTCATTATTATTAGGTGAGTCAATGGGATTTGTTCTAGAGGTAGACATCTAGCACATAATATCAAACGCGTTAAGAGATTAATATATCACATAATATTCACATGTTAAAAATATATAGTTTCCAACAAAATTTGTTAAGCAATCATTTTTCAAGTAAACACGGTCGAAGTCCAGACTCACTAATGCATCCTAACAAACTCGATAAGACATACTAATGCAAAATTCTGGTTCTCTAAGACCAACGCTCGGATACCAACTGAAATGTCCCGTTCTTATTGATTAAAAACGTTACATATTAATTGATTTCGTTGCGAGGTTTTGACCTCTATATGAGACGTTTTTCAAAGACTGCATTCATTTTTAAAACAAACCATAACCTTTATTTCATAAATAAAGGTTTAAAAAGCTTTACGTAGATTATCAAATAATGATAATCTAAAATATCCTGTTTACACAAGACCATTACATAATGGTTTACAATACAAATATGTTACATCGAAATCAGTTTCTTGAATGCAGTTTTTACACAATATCATACAAACATGGACTCCAAATCTTGTCCTTATTTTAGTATGCAACAGCGGAAGCTCTTAGTATTCACCTGAGAATAAACATGTTTTAAACGTCAACAAAAATGTTGGTGAGTTATAGGTTTAACCTATATATATCAAATCGTAACAATAGACCACAAGATTTCATATTTCAATACACATCCCATACATAGAGATAAAAATCATTCATATGGTGAACACCTGGTAACCGACATTAACAAAATGCATATATAAGAATATCCCCATCATTCCGGGACACCCTTCGGATATGATATAAACTTCGAAGTACTAAAGCATCCGGTACTTTGGATAGGGTTTGTTAGGCCCAATAGATCTATCTTTAGGATTCGCGTCAATTAGGGTGTCTGTTTCCCTAATTCTTAGATTACCAGACTTAATAAAAAGGGGCATATTCGATTTCGATAATTCAACCATAGAATGTAGTTTCACGTACTTGTGTCTATTTTGTAAATCATTTATAAAACCTGCATGTATTCTCATCCCAAAAATATTAGATTTTAAAAGTGGGACTATAACTCACTTTCACAGATTTTTACTTCGTCAGGAAGTAAGACTTGGCCACTAGTTGATTCACGAACCTATAACAATATATACATATATATCAAAGTATGTTCAAAATATATTTACAACACTTTTAATACATTTTGATGTTTTAAGTTTATTAAGTCAGCTGTCCTCGTTAGTAACCTACAACTAGTTGTCCACAGTTAGATGTACAGAAATAAATCGATAAATATCTTAAATCAATCCACGACCCAGTGTATGCGTATCTCAGTATTGATCACAACTCAAACTATATATATTTTGGAATCAACCTCAACCCTGTATAGCTAACTCCAACATTCACATATAAAGTGTCTATGGTTGTTCCGAAATATATATAGATGTGTCGACATGATAGGTCGAAACATTGTATACGTGTCTATGGTATCTCAAGATTACATAATATACAATACAAGTTGATTAAGTTATGGTTGGAATAGATTTGTTACCAATTTTCACGTAGCTAAAATGAGAAAAATTATCCAATCTTGTTTTACCCATAACTTCTTCATTTTAAATCCGTTTTGAGTGAATCAAATTGCTATGGTTTCATATTGAACTCTATTTTATGAATCTAAACAGAAAAAGTATAGGTTTATAGTCGGAAAAATAATTTATAGTCGGAAAAATAAGTTACAAGTCGTTTTTGTAAAGGTAGTTATTTCAGTCGAAAGAACGACATCTAGATGACCATTTTAGAAAACATACTTCCACTTTGAGTTTAACCATGATTTTGGGATATAGTTTCATGTTCATAATAAAAATCATTTTCGTAGAATAACAACTTTTAAATCAAAGTTTATCATAGTTTTTAATTAACTAACCCAAAACAGCCCGCGGTGTTACTACGACGGCGTAAATCCGGTTTTACAGTGTTTTTCGTGTTTCCGGGTTTTAAATCATTAAGTTAGCATATCATATAGATATAGAATATGTGTTTAGTTGATTTTAAAAGTCAATTTAGAAGGATTAACTTTTATTTGCGAACAAGTTTAGAATTAACTAAACTATGTTCTAGTGATTACAAGTTTAAACCTTCGAATAAGATAGCTTTATATGTATGAATCGAATGATGTTATGAACATCATTACTACCTCAAGTTCCTTGGATAAACCTACTGGAAATAAGAAAAATGTATCTAGCTTCAAAGGATCCTTGGATGGCTTGAAAGTTCTTGAAGTAGAATCATGACACGAAAACAATTTCAAGTAAGATTTTCACTCGAAATAAGATTGTTATAGTTATAGAAATTGAATTAAAGTTTGAATATGATTATTACCTTGTATTAGAAAGATAACCTACTGTAAGTAACAAAGGTTTCTTGATCTTGGATGATTACTTGGAATGGATTTAGAAAACTTGGAAGTAAACTTGCAATCTTGGAAGTATTCTTGATTTTATGAAACTAGAACTTTTGGAATTTATGAAGAACACTTAGAACTTGAAGATAGAACTTGAGAGAGATCAATTAGATGAAGAAAATTGAAGAATGAAAGTGTTTATAGGTGTTTTTGGTCGTTGGTGTATGGATTAGATATAAAGGATATGTAATTTTGTTTTCATGTAAATAAGTCATGAATGATTACTCATATTTTTGTAATTTTATGAGATATTTCATGCTAGTTGCCAAATGATGGTTCCCACATGTGTTAGGTGACTCACATGGGCTGCTAAGAGCTGATCATTGGAGTGTATATACCAATAGTACATACATCTAAAAGCTGTGTATTGTACGAGTACGAATACGGGTGCATACGAGTAGAATTGTTGATGAAACTGAACGAGGATGTAATTGTAAGCATTTTTGTTAAGTAGAAGTATTTTGATAAGTGTCTTGAACTCTTTAAAAAGTGTATGAATACATATTAAAACACTACATGTATATACATTTTAACTGAGTCGTTAAGTCATCGTTAGTCGTTACATGTAAATGTTGTTTTGAAACCTTTAGGTTAACGATCTTGTTAAATGTTGTTAACCCATTGTTTATTATAACAAATGAGATGTTAAATTGTTATATTATCATTATATTATGATATATAATATATCTTAGTATGATATATATACAGTTAAATATCGTTACAACGATAATCATTACATATATGTCTCGTTTCGAAATCATTAAGTTAGTAGTCTTATTTTTACATATGTATTTCATTGTTAATACACTTAATAATATATTTACTTATCATTTAACATAATTAACCAAGTGTATAAATATCTTAATATGATTCATATGTACCTAGTAAGACGTTGTTATAACGATAATCGTTATATATATCGTTTTCGAGTTTCTTAATTTAATAGTCTCATTTTTATGTATATAACTCATTGTTAAAATACCTAATGAGATACATACTTATAATAAAATCGTGTTAACTATATATATAACCATATATATGTCATCGTATAGTTTTTACAAGTTTTAACGTTCGTGAATCACGTCAACTTGGGTGGTCAATCGTCTATAAGAAACCTATTTCAATTAATCAAGTCTTAACAAGTTTGATTGCTTAACATGTTGGAAACACTTAATCATGTAAATAACAATTTCATTTAATATATATATATATATATATATATATATATATATATATATATATATATATATATATATATATATATATATATATATATATAAAAACATGGAAAAGTTCGAGTCTCTACATAAATGAGTCTTCGAAGAGAAGACTAGCATGAACGGTAATGTAAACACTTTTAAAGCTCGATTCGTGGTAAAAGGTTATGATGAAAATTTTCCACTGATCGCGAGTTTTATAAATGAGGATACTTATTGCCATAGCTACTTTTCATGATTTATGAAGTATGGTATATGGATATCATAATTGTTTTTCTAAATGGAGACCTAAGCGAGGACGTATATATGGTTCAGCCAAAAGGATCTATATATCCTAAGCATCCTATTAAAGCATACAAGCTTCTAAAATCCATTTATGGGTTGAAGCAAGCATTCAGGAGCTAGAATCTTTGGTTTGATGAGAATATCAAAGTGTTTGGTTTTTCTCAAAAACAAGATGAGCTCTGTGTTTACATTAAATCTAGTGGGAGCAAAGTAGTCTTCTTGATCTTGTATGTTGATGACATACTTCTTATTAGAAATAACATTTCAACTTGCAAGATGTCAAGTCTTGGCTTGAGATTTTTTTTCCATAAAGGATCTTGGAGAAGCTACTTATATACTAGGAATCATGATCTATAGAAATAGATTCAAATGGCTTATTGAATTGAATTAATGTACATATCTTATCTTTCAGAGATTTAGCATGCATTACTCCAACCTTGGAGCATTGCCTGTGCAAAAGAGCATAACCTTGAGCAAGTCTAAAAGTCTTATAACACATAATGAGATAAGACGAATGAAATGTATCCCATATGCTTCGGCTATAGGATCCATTATGCATGCCATGTTATGTACTAAAATGATGTCTCGTTATTTTTGAGTTTGACGAGTCGTTGTCAACAAAATCTAGGTTAAGAACATTAGATTGTTGTTAAGAACATTCTTAAGTATTTATAGAGTATTAAAGATATGTTCTTGGTTTACGATGGTTTGGAAAGGGAGTTAAGTATTAACCATAATACATATACTAGTTTTCAAACTGATCGAGATGATTCTCGATCCCAGTCAGGTTGTGTCTTTATCATGATGGACGAGACAATTAATTGGAAGAGCTCAAAGTAGAGCATTGTTGCACATTCTACAACAAAAGCAGAATACATTATTACCTGAGATGTTGCTCAGAAAGTTGTCTAGATAAGGAATTTTGTTGTTGAACTAAGAGTAGTACACAACAATAAATCTTCTATAAAGATAATTGTGATAGTTCAGTTGTTATAACACTTCCGAAAGAATCACATGTATAAAAGTATCCGACACATTCTTCTAAAGTTTGACTACATTCGTGAAGTCATTGTGGGGAATGAAATTAGTATTCTTAAGGTTCATACAGATGATATCGTGGCTGACTCGTTCACGAAGCCCTTGATGCACAACAAGCATGATGATCATGCTAGTAATATTGGACTTTGCTAAGCTGCTAATCTTTTTCATTTGTATTTTAGTATTTGGATATTTCTGGAACATTAAGCAGTTTTATCTTAATGAATTGAGATACTTGGTATGGTCGTTTTCATTTATATCACTGTATTCTATATTAGCATGTTTAATCCATGAATAATTGTTGATTATTCTAAATCTCCATAATCGGTTGTGTTATGGGAGTAACATGAATTAAGATTATTATGAAATTCGGTTATATTCATTGATGATGAATAGCTAACTTGTTGAGCCCAAAATACATATGTATTCATTGATGATGAATATTGGAATGACCCAATCATGAGATGTCACTACATGGATCGTCATCAATAGTGAATCTCATAATGGTTATATCTTTGTGTCCTTATACCTGAGATGTATATGTTGGTTTTTGATTGTATGACATTGATAATGCTAAAAACGAACATATATTTCATAGCATTATCCCTCAAGAAAAGACAAGCTTTTAGTTGCAATTGTTCTATTTACAAGTGATATTCGTTTAAATAATAAAAGGTGAAGACAAAAGACAGATTCGACGAATTGAAGACGCAAACAACCAAAAAGCTCAAAAGTACAAAATACAATCAAAGTGATTCCAATTATTGATAAGAAACGTCTCAAAATTACAAGAGTACAAGACGCAAAACACAAAGTACAAGATATTAAATTAAATTATACGAAAGGACGTTCGAAAATCCTGAACCGGGACCAGAGTCAACTCTCAACGCTCGACGCAACGGACTAAAAATTACAAGTCAACTATGCACATGAATATAATATAATATATAATTAATTCTTAAAATTAATATATATATTATATTATATTATAAAACCGTCGGCAAGCTAGGAGCCAAGCTTGTGTGAGCTGGATTCCACTGCTCCGCACTCGCGGAGCTTATAAAGGCAACAACCACCGCACTCGCGGAGGTCAAACAGTAAACGTGGGCCTATAAAAGGCCGAGCATTCGGTCAAAATTTACACATCTTTTTCTCATTCATCATACGTAAAATATATATATATATATATTTATATTTTAATTTTAATTTTAATTTTAAATCCTAATAATAAGGGTATGTTAGCGAATATTGTAAGGGTGTAAGTCGAAATTCTGTCCGTGTAACGCTACACTATTTTTAATCATTGTAAGTTATGTTCAACCTTTTTAATTTAATGTCTCGTAGCTAAGTTATTATTATGCTTATTTAATACCGAAGTAATCATGATGTTGGGCTAAATATTTAAATTCGGGTAATTGGGCTTTGTACCATAATTGGGGTTTGGACAAAAGAACGACACTTGTGGAAATTAGACTATGGGCTATTAATGGGCTTTATATTTGTTTAACTAAATGATAGTTTGTTAATTTTAATATAAAGATTTACAATTGGACATACCTATAAATAACCATATACACTCGATCGGACACGATGGGCGGGATATTTATATGTACGAATAATCGTTCATTTAACCGGACACGGGAATGGATTAATAGTCACTAGAATTATTAAAACAGGGGTGAAATTATGTACAAGGACACTTGGCATAATTGATAACAAAGTATTAAAACCTTGGGTTACACGCAGTCGATAACCTGGTGTAATTATTAAACAAAGTATTAAGACCTTGTTACAGTTTAAGTCCCCAATTAGTTGGAATATTTGACTTCGGGTATAAGGATAATTTGACGAGGACACTCGCACTTTATATTTATGACTGATGGACTGTAATGGACAAAAACCAGACGGATATATTAAATAATCCAGGACAAAGGACAATTAACCCATGGGAATAAACTAAAATCAACACGTCAAACATCATGATTACGGAAGTTTAAATAAGCATAATTCCTTTATTTTCATATTTAATTGCACTTCTAATTATCGCACTTTTATTTATTGTCATTGTATTTAATTGCACTTTTAATTATCGCACTTTTTAATTATCGCAATTTTATTTCATCGCACTTTTATTTATTTCAATTTCATTATCGTTATTTACTTTACGCTTTAAATTAAGTTTTTTATTTATTTAATATTTTACATTAGGTTTTAACTGCGACTAAAGTTTTAAAAATCGACAAACCGGTCATTAAACGGGAAAAACCCCCCTTTATAATAATAATATTACTTATATATATTTGTATTTTTATAAATTAAAACTAATATAGCGTTATGCTTTGTTTAAAAGATTCCCTGTGGAACGAACCGGACTTACTAAAAACTACACTACTGTACGATTAGGTACACTGCCTATAAGTGTTGTAGCAAGGTTTTGGTATATCCATTCTATAAATAAATAAATATCTTGTGTAAAATTGTATCGTATTTAATAGTATTTCCTAGTAAAAATAAAGCTATTTCATATACACCTCGCAGCACATCAAGCATTTTTGGCGCCGCTGCCGGGGAACTTAACGCCGAAAGCGCAACGCTAATGATATAAAAAAAAAGATAAAAGTTTTTATTAAGTCCTTCGTATAAAAATATAAGTTTTTTTTTAAATATAAAAATATAAAAATACAAAAAGAGTTTGTTAAAAAAATATATAAAGTTTAAAAGAAAAAAAAAAGTATTTTTACTTTTGAGTTTAAAAATAAGTATTTTATTGTTTTATAAAAATATTTAGTTATATT
This sequence comes from Rutidosis leptorrhynchoides, assembly GCF_046630445.1. Lineage (NCBI taxonomy): Eukaryota > Viridiplantae > Streptophyta > Magnoliopsida > Asterales > Asteraceae > Rutidosis > Rutidosis leptorrhynchoides. Next base: position 545,761,528 of record NC_092336.1, on the reverse strand, counting down.
TATATTTTATATATATTTGATAAAACAGAAAAACAAAATAAAAATAAAAAGAAAAAAAACTGAACCTGTAAAAATTGACCCCTTTTGAGCTGAAATTGAACCCTCCGCGACTCGCGGAGGTTTTGAACTGGCACTATCCGCACTCGCGGAGGTCTTCTGACAGGCCACACAAACAACCCTAATTATGTAATCATTACGGGGTAATTATTATTATAATAATTTAATTTAAACCCAAATTAGGTTTAGATTATTTAATTAGTTAATTTAGTTATTTATTTAATTTGTATTATTAAGTTATAATTAGTTTAATTAATTTATAAAATTAATAGTTTTATTAAATAAATAATATAAAAATAATATTTTTATAAAAATTGTACTTTTTACAACTTTTAATATATTTTTATATTTTGTCCCTTTTTAATTGTTTTAGCGTAATTTTTGTATTTTTCGCTTATATTTAGTTTTTAGACATAGTTTTTGCCATAGTTATTTTTACTTCTAGATTTTTAGGCTTTGCCGTAAAATCCCTTAAGTACTTTTTCTTTAGACTAAGATTTAGGTGCTTTAGAATTTTGCGACGCCGTTTTTAATTTTTTGTTCCTTTTTAAGATATTGCCATTTGGGATATAGTTTTTCTATTAAGCTTTAATATTTTTAGACGCAAATTCTTAGTTTTTAGTTCCTTTTTAAGTTTCAACGCGCTACTTTCTTATTTTTATTTTTCGACATTTTTCGACGCGCTCTTTTTCTCTCTTATTTCTCGCCATTCTAGTTTTTAGGACTTAGAATTTTCTCTATTTCTTATCTAATATTTCTTTAAATTTTAAACGAAAAATTATTTTAAGCGGTTAAATTGATAGACATCAAAATTTTCTGGTTCGTAGTAATAGTTAGATTTGTACGTGGATCGGGTTATTGGAGCCAAACAGTACTCAATTATATTGAGACCAAACGAATCATGCCCCTCTGCTGCATCTTTTGGCTATTCGAAACGTAGGCAAAATCAGAAAAGTCTATTAATTTGATAACTTATATAATTTTTCTTTCTTTTTAAAAACTAATAGGATATTCAGTGAATGCACCGAGCAAAACGTTCACCACCTTTTGTACGTTCACCACCGGTAACTCGATCAAGACATTTAGCAAATATTGTCACCGTTGATTTTTCTTTAGAATCGTCATCCAGTCGACCAAGTATTCCAATTCAAATTTCCAATAATCCATTTTTTGAACCCGACCTCACAATTGAGAATCTCGAGAATATTCAGGGACGATTCATAGATCCTGAACCACTAATTTTTCCTCCGGAACCACCAATCATTCAAACAGAGATTGTTAAGGAACGAACCATTAAATCAAAATCCTCTAGTGATTCAGATTCAACAAATTCAATCATGGAAAATCTGGAACCTCTAAGTATGGAAGACCGAATGAGAGCTAAACGCACTGGCCAAGGTCACGCAATTACTCATCCTGACATTAATGCGCCAGATTATGAAATCAAAGGACAAATTCTACACATGGTGACTAATCAATGCCAATTTAGTGGTGCACCGAAGGAAGATCCAAATGAACATCTTCGTACCTTTAATAGGATCTGCACACTATTTAAAATAAGAAAAGTTAAAGATGAACAGATATATCTCATGTTATTTCCCTGGACTTTAAAGGGAGAAGCCAAAGATTGGTTGGAATCATTACCTGAAGGGGCGATTGATACATGGGACGTTTTAGTTGAAAAATTTCTTAAACAATTCTTTCCGGCATCTAAAGCCGTAAGACTTCAAGGAGAAATTGTTACATTCACACAAAAGCCAAATAAAACTCTATATGAGGCATGGACAAGAATTGGTAAGTTATGAAGAGAATGTCCGCAACATGGTTTAGACACCTGTCAAATAGTACAAATATTCTACCAAGGATGCGACATCACTACAAGGAAAGACATAGACATAGCAGCTGGTGGTTCTATTATGAAGAAAACAGAAACTGATGCTTACAAAATTATTGATAACACTGCTTCCCACTCACATGAGTGGCACCAAGAAAAAGATATCGTTAGATCATCTAAAGTAGCTAGAGCCGATTCTAGCCATGACTTAGATTCCATTTCCGCAAAGATAGATGTTGTCGAGAGACGAATGGAAAAGATGACTAAGGATATTCACTCAATACGAATTAGTTGTGAGCAGTGTGGAGGACCACATTTGACAAAAGATTGTCTCAGTATTGAACTAACAATGGAACAAAGAGAGAATGTTTCATATCTAAACCAAAGGCCTGGAAATAATTATCAGAATAATTATCAACCGCCAAGACCGATTTACAATCAAAACCAGAATTATAATCGCAATGTTCCATACAACAACCAACAAGGTCCTAACAATCAAAAAGTATCCAACAATACTTACAACCAGCAAAGACCTAATTTTCAAAACAAACCACCACAAACCGATGATAAAAAGTCGAATTTAGAAGATATGATGACAAAGCTAGTTGAATCTCAAACGCAATTTTTCACATCTCAGAAACAAACAAATGAACAAAATGCTCAAGCATTTAGAAATCAACAAGCTTCTATTCAAAATCTGGAACAAGAAGTAAGTAACCTAGCAAGGTTAATAGGTGAAAGAAAACCAGAAAGTTTACCTAGTGACACAAATGCTTACCCCCGGAATGAAACAGCTAAAGCTATTACCACAAGAAGTGGTATTACACTTAAACCACCTGAAATACCTGTAATTTCTGATGAAGCTATTCCTACTCCACAAGAACCACAACCTGAACAAGATAAGGAAAAAGAACCGGTAGTTGAAAAGGTTAATGAAGATAACACAGTTAAAGCTAAACCTTATGTTAAACCATACCAACCACCACTTCCTTACCCGAGTAAAATGAGAAAAGAGAGACTTGAAGCCGAGCAATCTAAATTCTTGGATATGTTTAAACAGATAAATGTAAATCTTCCTTTTATTAATGTAATTTCAGGAATGCCTAGATATGCTAAATTTCTGAAAGATCTAATCTCGAATAGAAAGAAAATGGAAGAACTCTCGGCTGTTACTATGAATGCTAATTGTTCTGCAGTGCTGTTGAATAAGAAACCAGAAAAACTATCTGATCCAGGAAGTTTCACAATTCCATGTTTTCTGGGTAGTCTTAGTTCAATAGAAGCATTGGCAGATTTAGGTGCTAGTATAAATTTAATGCCGTATTCACTATACACTAAACTAGACCTTGGAGAATTGAAACCAACACGAATAAGCATACAACTAGCCGATAGATCAGTAAAATATCCTAGAGGGATAATGGAGAACATGCTAGTTAAAGTTGGTACTTTAGTATTTCCAGTAGATTTTGTTGTTCTGGACATGGAAGAAGATTCTCAAGTTCCTCTCATATTAGGAAGACCATTTTTAAACACGGCTAAAGCAATGATAGACGTGTTGAAATGTCCCGTTCTTATTGATTAAAAATGTTCCATATTAATTGATTTCGTTGCGAGGTTTTGACCTCTATATGAGACGTTTTTCAAAGACTGCATTCATTTTAAAACAAACCATAACCTTTATTTCATCAATAAAGGTTTAAAAAGCTTTACGTAGATTATCAAATAATTATAATCTAAAATATCCTGTTTACACACGACCATTACATAATGGTTTACAATACAAATATGTTACAACAAAATAAGTTTCTTGAATGCAGTTTTTACACAATATCATACAAGCATGGACTCCAAATCTCGTCCTTATTTAAGTATGCGACAGCGGAAGCTCTTAATAATCACCTGAGAATAAACATGCTTAAAACGTCAACAAAAATGTTGGTGAGTTATAGGTTTAACCTATATATATCAAATCATAATAATAGACCACAAGATTTCATATTTCAATACACATCCCATACATAGAGATAAAAATCATTCATATGGTGAACACCTGGTAACCGACATTAACAAGATGCATATATAAGAATATCCCCATCATTCCGGGACACCCTTCGGATATGATATAAATTTCGAAGTACTAAAGCATCCGGTACTTTGGATGGGGCTTGTTGGGCCCGATAGATCTATCTTTAGGATTCGCGTCAATTAGGGTGTCTGTTCCCTAATTCTTAGATTACCAGACTTAATAAAAAGGGGCATATTCGATTTCGATAATTCAACCATAGAATGTAGTTTCACGTACTTGTGTCTATTTTGTAAATCATTTATAAAACCTGCATGTATTCTCATCCCAAAAATATTAGATTTTAAAAGTGGGACTATAACTCACTTTCACAGATTTTTACTTCGTCGGGAAGTAAGGCTTGGCCACTGGTTGATTCACGAACCTATAACAATATATACATATATATCAAAGTATGTTCAAAATATATTTACAACACTTTTAATATATTTTGATGTTTTAAGTTTATTAAGTCAGCTGTCCTCGTTAGTAACCTACAACTAGTTGTCCACAGTTAGATGTACAGAAATAAATCGATAAATATTATCTTGAATCAATCCACGACCCAGTGTATACGTATCTCAGTATTGATCACAACTCAAACTATATATATTTTGGAATCAACCTCAACCCTGTATAGCTAACTCCAACATTCACATATAGAGTGTCTATGGTTGTTCCGAAATATATATAGATGTGTCGACATGATAGGTCGAAACATTGTATACGTGTCTATGGTATCTCAAGATTACATAATATACAATACAAGTTGATTAAGTTATGGTTGGAATAGATTTGTTACCAATTTTCACGTAGCTAAAATGAGAAAAATTATCCAATCTTGTTTTACCCATAACTTCTTCATTTTAGATCCGTTTTAAGTGAATCAAATTGCCATGGTTTCATATTGAACTCTATTTTATGAATCTAAACAGAAAAAGTATAGGTTTATAGTCGGAAAAATAAGTTACAAGTCGTTTTTGTAAAGGTAGTCATTTCAGTCGAAAGAACGACGTCTAGATGACAATTTTAGAAAACATACTTCCACTTTGAGTTTAACCATAATTTTTGGATATAGTTTCATGTTCATAATAAAAATAATTTTCTCAGAATAACAACTTTTAAATCAAAGTTTATCATAGTTTTTAATTAACTAACCCAAAACAGCCCGCAGTGTTACTACGACGGCGTAAATCCGGTTTTACGGTGTTTTTCGTGTTTCCAGGTTTTAAATCATTAAGTTAGCATATCATATAGATATAGAACATGTGTTTAGTTGATTTTAAAATTCAAGTTAGAAGGATTAACTTTTGTTTGCGAACAAGTTTAGAATTAACTAAACTATGTTCTAGTGATTACAAGTTTAAACCTTCGAATAAGATAGCTTTATATGTATGAATCGAATGATGTTATGAACATCATTACTACCTTAAGTTCCTTGGATAAACCTACTGGAAAAGAGAAAAATGGATCTAGCTTCAATGGATCCTTGGATGGCTCGAAGTTCTTGAAGCAAAATCATGACACGAAAACAAGTTCAAGTAAGATCATCACTTGAAATAAGATTGTTATAGTTATAGAAATTGAACCAAAGTTTGAATATGATAATTACCTTGTATTAGAATGATAACCTACTGTAAGAAATAAAGATTTCTTGAGGTTGGATGATCACCTTACAAGATTGGAAGTGAGCTAGCAAACTTGAAAGTATTCTTGATTTTATGAAACTAGAACTTTTGGAATTTATGAAGAACACTTAGAACTTGAAGATAGAACTTGAGAGAGATCAATTAGATGAAGAAAATTGAAGAATGAAAGTGTTTGTAGGTGTTTTTGGTCGTTGGTGTATGGATTAGATATAAAGGATATGTAATTTTGTTTTCATGTAAATAAGTCATGAATGATTACTCATATTTTTGAAATTTTATGAGATATTTCATGCTAGTTGCCAAATGATGGTTCCCACATGTGTTAGGTGACTCACATGGGCTGCTAATAGCTGATCATTGGAGTGTATATACCAATAGTACATACATCTAAAAGCTGTGTATTGTACGAGTACGAATACGGGTGCATACGAGTAGAATTGTTGATGAAACTGAACGAGGATGTAATTGTAAGCATTTTTGTTAAGTAGAAGTATTTTGATAAGTGTCTTGAAGTCTTTCAAAAGTGTATGAATACATATTAAAACACTACATGTATATACATTTTAACTGAGTCGTTAAGTCATCGTTAGTCGTTACATGTAAATGTTGTTTTGAAACCTTTAGGTTAACGATCTTGTTAAATGTTGTTAACCCAATGTTTATATGTGATGACTCGGAAATTTCTGACCAAATTTAAACTTAATCTTTGTATGATTAACATTTCCGACACGATAAGCAAAGTCTGTAAAACTGAATCTCAAAATTTTTGAACTACTTTCATATATTCAAATACCTTTCGGTTGTTCTTGACAATTCGCGAACAATTATATGTATATAGATACATATATATATATACTATAACTTGAAAATGTAACAATGTATTAATTGTTTGATACTGTACATTAAACTTATTGGTTTAAATATTTATTTGAATATATATGATAAGTTGGAATATTAATTGTATGAATAATTTGCGACGTATATTTAAAACGTGTTTATGAATGTTGAAAATATATATTAACTTGGCCATAAAACGATTTGTTATTATATATATATTAACAAATAGCGAGACAATGATTTATAAAAGTAAATGACCAAAACACTCGAAAGTTTAAGATACACTTTGAATGATATAGTTTATTGATAATTTAAGACTATATTTTGACAAAGGTACGAGTCACAAAACGTAAATTGCGAGTTTTCTAAGCGTACGAAAATGCGTTCGAGAAACCAGAACCGGGTCATAAGTCGAGTGACAACGTACGAGTCATCGGAACGAAAATTACAAGTCAACTATGCACATGAATTTAATATAATATATAATTAATTATTTAAATTAAATATATTATATATATTATATTTAAATATGTCGACAAACAAAACAACAAAAAAATTGTGAGCTGGATTTTGGGGCCATGCGATCGCATGGAAAATAGGCATAAAACCCATGCGATCGCATGGTGTCAGATTTCAGGAAAAGTCTATAAATTGAATTCGTTTTTGCTCTATTACACACACATATCACATCCTTTGCTCTCTTTATATATTATTATTATTATTATTATTATTATTATTATTATTATTATTATTATTATTATTATTATTATTATTTTTATTTTTATTTTTATTATTAATTAATATTATACATAAAATACTACGACGAGGTCATGAGTGTGTCACTTCAAACAAGCTTTTCGAGCGGGATAGAACTAAGGAAATTATGGGTTATTGCCAAGGAGGTTATGGGTAATGTTTGGGGGTATATTTAACCTAGTGTTTATCATCTCCGTTACGTCTACGTACTTTTCTGAAATATTGAATCACAATATTGATACGTAAGCATTTATATTTTATATTTTATAAATTAATAGTGTATACATGTCTAGTGCTCGAGTATATATATTTATACATGCTTGTATACTAAATTTCGTCGTTAAACAGTTTATAATAAATCACAAATTAAATACATATATGACGGGTAAAAGGTATATGATATACATGTTTTCGGAAAGCTGGCGAAAAATCAATAACTTTTCATTTAGATATCGAATAGTTTCGAGGAACGAATCAAAAGATATGGTCAACTGAATTATAATTGACATTAATTGGAATTGCTTTTTGAATCTGCAATTAATACTTAAACAACTTGTTTACGAGATTGATAAAATAGATTTTTGAATATTACCAACCGAGTAAATGAATCCTTATATAAGGTACGTCTCGTTTGTTGAACTATTGTCAAAATTGACTTTTTGAAACAACTTTGAATAACTTTTGTATGTCAATTTCGAGCATTAGGATTGTGATACACTATGACCTGACCTAGCTTGATAGACATTTATTGACCAACATATGTTCTCTAGGTTGAGATCTACGATTATTTGATATACCGAGTTTCGATCACATTACGATGAACAACTTTATGTGCTGCTAAGGTGAGTTTCATAAGATCCCTTTTACTCTCTACATTTTTGGGCTGAGAATACATGCAAATGCTTTATTAACCGATATACAATATTTATATGTGTGAGTTTCATTTACTCCCTTTTTAATTGCTTTTGCAATATATATTTTTGGGCTGAGAATACATGCACTTTATTTTAAACACAATGGATACAAGTACATACTAAATTCTACACTGAGTTTGAACCGAAAATCCCTTAGCTTTGGTAACTAGTAACTACCAGTTATAAGAACTGGTGGGCGCGAGTAGTAGTATATGGATCCATAGGGCTTGATATCCCCGTCCGAGCTAGAGCACTAGCCTTTTAACGGACGTATGCTATTTGAGAAGCGTACACGTTGGTTTGCGTGTATTATTAAGATGATTATACAAAGGGTACAAATTATATATACGTTAAGTTTAGTTACCATGGTGCTCAATTTCGTAGAATATTTTGATAAACGTTTCTGGATGAAACAACTGAAAACTTGTGATTCACCTTTACATACAGATTATACGAAACAATAAAACTATGAACTCACCAACCTTTGTGTTGACACTTGTTAGCATGTTTATTCTCAGGTTTACTAGAAGTCTTCCGCTGTTGCTTATATGTTAGACAAGCTATGTGCATGGAGTCTTACATGACATACTTTTTAAGGAAACGTTGCATTCACCAAATCATCACCATGTATCTTATTTTGACTGCATTGTCAACGGAAGTACTATTGTAAACTATTATTTACGGTGATTGTCTATATGTAGAAATCATCAGATGTCGAAAACCTTTGATTTAAATATTCATTTATGGTGTGCCTTTTCAAAAGAATGCAATGTTTACAAAACGTATCATATAGAGGTCAAATACCTCGCAATGAAATCAATGAATAACGTATTGTCCATATGGATTTGGAGCGATCATCACAGTTGGTATCAGAGCGTTGGTCCTAGCGAACCAGGTCTTGCATGAGTGTGTCTAACTGATAGTTGTTAGGATGCATTAGTAAGTCTGGACTTCGACCGTGTCTGCATGTTAAAAGTTTTGCTTATTATTTTCTTGTCGGAAATTACATGCTTATCATTCTTAAAGTCTAGACACGTTTTCCTGCATTTATTGCATAAATAGTGTATAGACAAAAATTCATATCATAGCGTATCTGTTACTGTAAACTTTTCCTGACATCTTTCGAAAATTTCTCCGTAATTTACGGGATTTTGGTATTATATATACATATGTAAATTATGTATTGAAGAGTACCAATCTAAATTCTATAATCTATCTTATATCAAAAATCAATTCCCTGATTATATAAGATGGATCACGTATCTAGTTCAAATTCCTTAAACTCCGACATCTATTTCGATATGGATATTCACCTGAACTCCGAAGACAGTGTAACCGGAATGGATCAACCAATTAGCCATCATCTATTCTGGATGAATTGGGGATGGGTTCGTAGCCTACTTAGTCATTGGAGACAAGAAGAAGGTGATCCCTTTCATCCACCACATTGCCCTCTTGGCGAAGAACCTGAAGCACTTACCGGCGAACCTGTTCGAGACACCATTTTCTCTCTCATTTCCAGAGTATCTCGTCACGATAATATACTATCTCAAATTCTAAATCTTATTCATCCGCTCATCCAAACCGACAATCATCCCGGTGTAGTAGAAGAAGTCAACGAGCTTCGTGCTCGAGTGGTGACTTTAGAGAATATGGTACAAAGGTTACAAGCACCAGCAGCATCACCAACATCAACAGTACCACCATCATCAACGCCAACAGTATCATTACCACCACCAACAACAACATCCGCATCCCACACCTCAACATCATAATCTGTACCTCGAACATCAATGTCATACGCACCATAGATACCAAGGAATACCAACAACAACAAATGATGAAGTATTGATTCATAACTTCATCGAAGAAATATTCTGCAGAGAATATGTAGTTTCTAAAAGTGTTAGAGATTATATATTCTAGTCCTAGTCGAAAATCAGATGAGATTAATATTATGTTAACTCATTAAATCCAAGATTAGATCTAAGGAAACTATATATATATGTATATTTTCATAAAGATTGTAATTAAGAAAATTATTTTGTACAAACTGTTAATGGTGAGAATATTTTAACGGGTAGGTAATACCCGAAAAATATATAAGTTCACAATTAATATGTTACACTGTACATTCTTCAACTTTGATTCAAAAATTATTAACTATGCTCACAGCAATATACAATCGTTTCCATACAAATTCAATTACATATTCTGATATTGACGGATCAGAATCCAAGCCATAACTCTGAACCGGTGAGATCATTCTTAGATCTCTACATCTTTCAAAGCTATACTTTGACTTCAAAACTGTGCAAGATCCTTTAACGTTGTTATTACCGAAAATAATCTTGCAATTCTTTTCAAGATATCAAATTTTCATCACACTTCCAACCAATCAACTTCGACTTTTCAGATTAACCTTATTATAACCTTGACATATACGTTCTTGTTACTGGGGAACCTTTCATGTTCCACCACATTAGCAGTAAACTTACCAACAACTTCACTGATCTTTGACTTTTCAAAAAATCATTATATTTATCGAAACCCCATCATTTACTCATCTGCATCTTATAACAAGAATTGTCTTGCAAATTACTGGGAATCAGCAATCAATATTTTGAAATCTCGCAGCATGTCTACTCCAACAGTTATATGTGTACATATAACATCTATCTCCTATACTTACGTACTTTGAATGTGAATTTTCTGAAAAACACCTTAAACCGCGAACTAGTTCTCGAAATTTTGAAAAGTACTGATGAAGCAGCAAAAACTGTAAACGACCTTAACAGTAAAAAGTTTGATGATAAAGAATAGTGTGTTAGCAAAGCTCGGAAAAAGAAAAGGTTTGAAACTGGAAAACGGATTGAGCAAAGTATGAAGGAGGCTGTGGATAAACCACAAGGACGAAACCTGCCTTCCAAGAATCCAAATGATTCAGTATTTGCTAAAGCCATTAACGAATACCTTGCTTCCGAATCTAAACCCTTGCGGACAATATTCTTCATCATCCTCTGATATTAGAAATTCTAAGATATCATCATATCTTTCATTATAAATATCCTCCATATTTCTGGAGATAATTCCATAATCATTCTTATCGAAAATCAATTTTATCCTTATGATATCTGTGTTACATCATAAAAGAAACTATTTTAGTTTCTAAATTCTAAAACCTTCGAGTTTAAAATATGAATATTTTTGAAGTGGTGTTGGGAGCTGAAGCATGAGTTAGTATAATATAATGACACTTGATCAACGTGATTATATTACAGTAAGTCATGCTGAGTTTCTAAATGGAACGTGATGATTCACAGATCATAACGTCATCATGTGCTATGTCATACGACTCTTGTATTCTAGTTAATCTCTAAGAATATCAAGAAAATATTTTCTTGATGATTCGGTGTTTTCCGGACATTCTGGTAATTTGACAAATCAAAATCGTGCCATTACAATTTCCTTCTTAGAACATTAACTATGTTCATTTCAAAAACCATACCTACGAATTCTGGACCATTACAAGCAATGCTTAGTCACAAGAAGAAGAAACGAAGGGACAAAACTCCGAAATAGAAATTGGGGTATAAATCGCAGCAAATAAAAGAAAGCATTAACTGAGGATGATAATAATTATAGAAGACAGAAGCATGAACTTTGAAATATAAGGAAAAATATAAAGCCTGACAACAACACATATATTACAAACCGTGTATATCAATGCGTATAGCAATATAAAGACACGGAAGAATGAAAAATACTATAACCCCAAGGTAATAGTAGAAGAAAATAACTTCCTCTGGTGGTAGATGAAAAAGAAGAATGACAGATATAAAAGTTAGGAGTATATCTAGAATCAGAACTGGATGAAGCATTTCACAATCTTTTGGAAGTATGAAATAAGGAAGAAGATGTAGGAGTGGTGAAAATAATGAAACGGAAGTGGTTAATTTATAGCAAAATATCAGATATAGCAATCGAGGCAGATTACGTATTTAAAGGAAATCTTAATTTCCTTAAATTTCGAAGAATCAAATCTTATTTAGATTATGAAGATTTTCTATTCCTTAAATTACGGAAATCAATCGTTAATACGTCAAGAGTTAAGATGAATCTCTATTCTTCATTTCACTCTTTTACGATAACTTCTCTCATACGCTTCGAATAATCGGATTGTTTTATCCATATTATTCAACGGTGATAAAACTCTATTTATCAACACATATACGTCATGAAAACATTTTTATTGTTAGTCATGACGACCTCACTCAAATTTCGGGACGAAATTTCTTTAACGGGTAGGTACTGTGATGACTCGGAAATTTCTGACCAAATTTAAACTTAATCTTTGTATGATTAACATTTCCGACACGATAAGCAAAGTCTGTAAAACTGAATCTCAAAATTTTTGAACTACTTTCATATATTCAAATACCTTTCGGTTGTTCTTGACAATTCGCGAACAATTATATGTATATAGATACATATATATATATATATATACTATAACTTGAAAATGTAACAATGTATTAATTGTTTGATACTGTACATTAAACTTATTGGTTTAAATATTTATTTGAATATATATGATAAGTTGGAATATTAATTGTATGAATAATTTGCGACGTATATTTAAAACGTGTTTATGAATGTTGAAAATATATATTAACTTGGCCATAAAACGATTTGTTATTATATATATATTAACAAATAGCGAGACAATGATTTATAAAAGTAAATGACCAAAACACTCGAAAGTTTAAGATACACTTTGAATGATATAGTTTATTGATAATTTAAGACTATATTTTGACAAAGGTACGAGTCACAAAACGTAAATTGCGAGTTTTCTAAGCGTACGAAAATGCGTTCGAGAAACCAGAACCGGGTCATAAGTCGAGTGACAACGTACGAGTCATCGGAACGAAAATTACAAGTCAACTATGCACATGAATTTAATATAATATATAATTAATTATTTAAATTAAATATATTATATATATTATATTTAAATATGTCGACAAACAAAACAACAAAAAAATTGTGAGCTGGATTTTGGGGCCATGCGATCGCATGGAAAATAGGCATAAAACCCATGCGATCGCATGGGGTCAGATTTCAGGAAAAGTCTATAAATTGAATTCGTTTTTGCTCTATTACACACACATATCACATCCTTTGCTCTCTTTATATATTATTATTATTATTATTATTATTATTATTATTATTATTATTATTATTATTATTATTATTATTATTATTATTTTTATTTTTATTATTAATTAATATTATACATAAAATACTACGACGAGGTCATGAGTGTGTCACTTCAAACAAGCTTTTCGAGCGGGATAGAACTAAGGAAATTATGGGTTATTGCCAAGGAGGTTATGGGTAATGTTTGGGGGTATATTTAACCTAGTGTTTATCATCTCCGTTACGTCTACGTACTTTTCTGAAATATTGAATCACAATATTGATACGTAAGCATTTATATTTTATATTTTATAAATTAATAGTGTATACATGTCTAGTGCTCGAGTATATATATTTATACATGCTTGTATACTAAATTTCGTCGTTAAACAGTTTATAATAAATCACAAATTAAATACATATATGACGGGTAAAAGGTATATGATATACATGTTTTCGGAAAGCTGGCGAAAAATCAATAACTTTTCATTTAGATATCGAATAGTTTCGAGGAACGAATCAAAAGATATGGTCAACTGAATTATAATTGACATTAATTGGAATTGCTTTTTGAATCTGCAATTAATACTTAAACAACTTGTTTACGAGATTGATAAAATAGATTTTTGAATATTACCAACCGAGTAAATGAATCCTTATATAAGGTACGTCTCGTTTGTTGAACTATTGTCAAAATTGACTTTTTGAAATAACTTTGAATAACTTTTGTATGTCAATTTCGAGCATTAGGATTGTGATACACTATGACCTGACCTAGCTTGATAGACATTTATTGACCAACATATGTTCTCTAGGTTGAGATCTACGATTATTTGATATACCGAGTTTCGATCACATTACGATGAACAACTTTATGTGCTGCTAAGGTGAGTTTCATAAGATCCCTTTTACTCTCTACATTTTTGGGCTGAGAATACATGCAAATGCTTTATTAACCGATATACAATATTTATATGTGTGAGTTTCATTTGCTCCCTTTTTAATTGCTTTTGCAATATATATTTTTGGGCTGAGAATACATGCACTTTATTTTAAACGCAATGGATACAAGTACATACTAAATTCTACACTGAGTTTGAACCGAAAATCCCTTAGCTTTGGTAACTAGTAACTACCAGTTATAAGAACTGGTGGGCGCGAGTAGTAGTATATGGATCCATAGGGCTTGATATCCCCGTCCGAGCTAGAGCACTAGCCTTTTAACGGACGTATGCTATTTGAGAAGCGTACACGTTGGTTTGCGTGTATTATTAAGATGATTATACAAAGGGTACAAATTATATATACATTAAGTTTAGTTACCATGGTGCTCAATTTCGTAGAATATTTTGATAAACGTTTCTGGATGAAACAACTGAAAACTTGTGATTCACCTTTACATACAGATTATACGAAACAATAAAACTATGAACTCACCAACCTTTGTGTTGACACTTGTTAGCATGTTTATTCTCAGGTTTACTAGAAGTCTTCCGCTGTTGCTTATATGTTAGACAAGCTATGTGCATGGAGTCTTACATGACATACTTTTCAAGGAAACGTTGCATTCACCAAATCATCACCATGTATCTTATTTTGACTGCATTGTCAACGGAAGTACTATTGTAAACTATTATTTACGGTGATTGTCTATATGTAGAAATCATCAGATGTCGAAAACCTTTGATTTAAATATTCATTTATGGTGTGCCTTTTCAAAAGAATGCAATGTTTACAAAACGTATCATATAGAGGTCAAATACCTCGCAATGAAATCAATGAATGACGTATTGTCCATATGGATTTGGAGCGATCGTCACATTATAATATCAAAAGAGATTTTAAATTATTATATTATCATGATATTATGATGTACGAATATCTCTTAATATGATATATATACATTAAATGTCGTTACAATGATAATCGTTACATATATGTCTCGTTTCAAAATCATTAAGTTAGTAGTCTTGTTTTTACATATGTAGTTCATTGTTAATATACTTAATGATATGTTTACTTATCATAATATCATGTTAACTATATATATAACCATATATATGTCATCATATAGTTTTTACAAGTTTTAACGTTCGTGAATCACCGGTCAACTTGGGTAGTCAATTGTCTATATGAAACCTATTTCAATTAATCAAGTCTTAACAAGTTTGATTGCTTAACATGTTGGAAACATTTAATCATGTAAATATCAATCTCAATTAATATATATAAACATGGAAAAGTTCGGGTCACAACAGTACCTACCCGTTAAATAAATTTCGTCCCGAAATTTTAAGCTGTTGAAGGTGTTGACGAATCTTCTGGAAATAGATGCGGGTATTTCTTCTTCATCTGATCTTCACGCTCCCAGGTGAACTCGGGTCCTCTACGAGCATTCCATCGAACCTTAACAATTGGTATCTTGTTTTGCTTAAGTCTTTTAACCTCACGATCCATTATTTCGACGGGTTCTTCGATGAATTGAAGTTTTTCGTTGATTTGGATTTCATCTAACGGAATAGTGAGATCTTCTTTAGCAAAACATTTCTTCAAATTCGAGACGTGGAAAGTGTTATGTACAGCCGCGAGTTGTTGAGGTAACTCAAGTCGGTAAGCTACTGGTCCGACACGATCAATAATCTTGAATAGTCCAATATACCTTGGATTTAATTTCCCTCGTTTACCAAATCGAACAACGCCTTTCCAAGGTGCAACTTTAAGCATGACCATCTCTCCAATTTCAAATTCTATATCTTTTCTTTTAATGTCAGCGTAGCTCTTTTGTCGACTTTGGGCGGTTTTCAACCGTTGTTGAATTTGGATGATCTTCTCGGTAGTTTCTTGTATAATCTCCAGACCCGTAATCTGTCTATCCCCCACTTCACTCCAACAAATCGGAGACCTGCACTTTCTACCATAAAGTGCTTCAAACGGCGCCATCTCAATGCTTGAATGGTAGCTGTTGTTGTAGGAAAATTCTGCTAATGGTAGATGTCGATCCCAACTGTTTCCGAAATCAATAACACATGCTCGTAGCATGTCTTCAAACGTTTGTATCGTCCTTTCGCTCTGCCCATCAGTTTATGGATGATAGGCAGTACTCATGTCTAGACGAGTTCCTAATGCTTGCTGTAATGTCTGCCAGAATCTTGAAATAAATCTGCCATCCCTATCAGATATAATAGAGATTGGTATTCCATGTCTGGAGACGACTTCCTTCAAATACAGTCGTGCTAACTTCTCCATCTTGTCATCTTCTCTTATTGGCAGGAAGTGTGCTGATTTGGTGAGACGATCAACTATTACCCAAATAGTATCAAAACCACTTGCAGTCCTTGGCAATTTAGTGATGAAACCCATGGTAATGTTTTCCCATTTCCATTCCGGGATTTCGGGTTGTTGAAGTAGACCTGATGGTTTCTGATGCTCAGCTTTGACCTTTGAACACGTCAAACATTCTCCTACGTATTTAGCAACATCGGCTTTCATACCCGGCCACCAAAAATGTTTCTTGAGATCCTTGTACATCTTCCCCGTTCCAGGATGTATTGAGTATCTAGTTTTATGAGCTTCTCTAAGTACCATTTCTCTCATATCTCCAAATTTTGGTACCCAAATCCTTTCAGCCCTATACCGGGTTCCGTCTTCCCGAATATTAAGATGTTTCTCCGATCCTTTGGGTATTTCATCCTTTAAATTTCCCTCTTTTAAAACTCCTTGTTGCGCCTCCTTTATTTGAGTAGTAAAGTTATTATGAATCATTATATTCATAGATTTTACTCGAATGGGTTCTCTGTCCTTCCTGCTCAAGGCATCGGCTACCACATTTTCCTTCCCCGGGTGGTAACGAATTTCAAAGTCGTAATCATTCAATAATTCAATCCACCTACGCTGCCTCATATTCAGTTGTTTCTGATTAAATATGTGTTGAAGACTTTTGTGGTCGGTATATATAATACTTTTGACCCCATATAAGTAGTGCCTCCAAGTCTTTAATGCAAAAACAACCGCGCCTAATTCCAAATCATGCGTCGTATAATTTTGTTCGTGAATCTTCAATTGTCTAGACGCATAAGCAATCACCTTCGTTCGTTGCATTAATACACAACCGAGACCTTGCTTTGATGCGTCACAATAAATCACAAAATCATCATTCCCTTCAGGCAATGACAATATAGGTGCCGTAGTTAGCTTTTTCTTCAATAACTGAAACGCTTTCTCTTGTTCATCATTCCATTCAAATTTTTTCCCTTTATGCGTTAATGCAGTCAAGGGTTTTGCTATTCTGGAAAAGTCTTGGATGAACCTTCTGTAGTAACCAGCTAGTCCTAAAAAACTGGCGTATGTGTTTCGGAGTTTTCGGGGTTTCCCACTTTTCAACAGTTTCTATCTTTGCCGGATCCACCTTAATACCTTCTTTGTTCACTATGTGACCGAGGAATTGAACTTCTTCCAACCAAAATGCACACTTTGAAAACTTAGCGTACAATTCTTCCTTCCTCAATACTTCTAACACCTTTCTCAAATGTTCACCGTGTTCTTGGTCATTCTTTGAGTAAATAAGTATGTCATCAATGAAAACAATGACAAACTTGTCAAGGTATGGTCCACACACTCGGTTCATAAGGTCCATGAACACAGCTGGTGCATTAGTTAAACCAAATGGCATGACCATAAACTCGTAATGACCGTAACGTGTTCTGAAAGCAGTCTTTGGAATATCATCTTCTTTCACCCGCATTTGATGATACCCGGAACGTAAGTCAATCTTTGAATAAACAGACGAGCCTTGTAGTTGATCAAATAAGTCGTCGATTCTCGGTAGTGGGTAGCGGTTCTTGATGGTAAGTTTGTTCAACTCTCGGTAGTCGATACACAACCTGAATGTACCATCTTTCTTCTTGACAAACAAAACAGGAGCTCCCCACGGTGATGTGCTTGGTCGAATGAAACCACGCTCTAAAAGTTCTTGTAATTGGCTTTGCAGTTCTTTCATCTCGTTGGGTGCGAGTCTGTAAGGAGCACGAGCTATTGGTGCAGCTCCTGGTACAAGATCTATTTGAAATTCAACGGATCGATGTGGGGGTAATCCCGGTAATTCTTTCGGAAATACATCGGGAAATTCTTTTGCGACGGGAACATCATTGATGCTCTTTTCTTCAGTTTGTACTTTCTCGACGTGTGCTAGAACAGCATAGCAACCTTTTCTTATTAGTTTTTGTGCCTTCAAATTACTAATAAGATGTAGCTTCGTGTTGCCCTTTTCTCCGTACACCATTAAGGGTTTTCCTTTTTCTCGTATAATGCGAATTGCATTTTTGTAACAAACGATCTCTGCTTTCACTTCTTTCAACCAGTCCATACCGATTATCACATCAAAACTCCCTAACTCTACTGGTATCAAATCAATCTTAAATGTTTCGCTAACCAGTTTAATTTCTCGATTCCGACATATATTATCTGCTGAAATTAATTTACCATTTGCTAATTCGAGTAAAAATTTACTATCCAAAGGCGTCAATGGACAACTTAATTTAGCACAAAAATCTCTACTCATATAGCTTCTATCCGCACCCGAATCAAATAAAACGTAAGCAGATTTATTGTCAATAAGAAACGTACCCGTAACAAGCTCCGGGTATTCCTGTGCCTCTGCCGCATTAATATTGAAAACTCTTCCGCGGCCTTGTCCACTCGTGTTCTCCTGGTTTGGGGCAATTTTTAATAATGTGGCCCGGTTTTCCACATTTATAACAAACTACATTGGCATAACTTGCTCCGACACTACTTGCTCCGCCATTACTCGTTCCGACACCATTTGTTCCTTTTGTTCTATTAACCCCTGGTCCGTAGAACTCACACTTAGCCGCGCTATGACCATTTCTTTTACACTTGTTGCAAAATTTGGTGCAGAACCCCGAGTGATACTTTTCACACCTTTGGCATAGCTGCTTCTGATTGTTGTTGTTGTTGCGGTTATTATTGTTGTTGGGATGATTGTTGTAGTTGCTGTTGTTGTTGTTGTTGTTATTGGGCCGTTTGTTGTAGTTGCGATTGATGTTGCGATTGTTGGGATAATTGTTGCGATTATTGTTGTAATTGCTGTTGTTGTTGTATTGGTGATTCTTATCACCGTTTTCCTCCCACTTTCTTTTGACTTGCTTTACATTGGCCTCTTCAGCAGTCTGTTCTTTAATTCTTTCTTCAATCTGGTTCACTAGTTTGTGAGCCATTCTACATGCCTGTTGTATGGAGGCGGGCTCGTGTGAACTTATATCTTCTTGGATTCTTTCCGGTAATCCTTTCACAAACGCGTCGATCTTCTCTTCCTCATCTTCGAATGCTCCCGGACACAATAGGCACAATTCTGTGAATCGTCTTTCGTACGTGGTAATATCAAATCCTTGGGTTCGTAACCCTCTAAGTTCTGTCTTGAGCTTATTGACCTCGGTTCTGGGACGGTACTTCTCGTTCATCAAGTGCTTGAATACTGACCACGGTAGTGCGTACGCATCGTCTTGTCCCACTTGCTCTAGATAGGTATTCCACCATGTTAACGCAGAACCTGTGAAGGTATGCGTAGCGTACTTCACTTTGTCCTCTTCAGTACACTTACTTATGGCAAACACCGATTCGACCTTCTCGGTCCACCGTTTCAATCCGATCGGTCCTTCGGTTCCATCAAATTCCAAAGGTTTGCAGGCAGTGAATTCTTTGTAGGTGCATCCTACACGATTTCCTGTACTGCTAGATCCAAGGTTATTGTTGGTATGTAGCGCAGCCTGTACTGCGGCTATGTTTGAAGCTAGAAAAGTACGGAATTCCTCTTCATTCATATTCACGGTGTGTCGAGTAGTCGGTGCCATTTCCTTCAAAATAGTCCAATGGAACAAGTTAATCATACAGAATATTAAGAGTAGTTAATAGTATTTCGTAGCATAATATGAACTCATTTATAAAAGCTTTTTCTTCATATTAGCGTTTTATAAGTTTAAATTCGGGTAGTACCTACCTGTTAAGTTCATACTTAGTAGCTAATATACAATTCAACTACTTCAATTCTATATGAAAAACTGATTATAATAATATTTCGCGTTCAAACTTTTACACAATATTTTACAAACTTACAATACCGCTTATTTTTCATATAGCATGAAATATAGCACACAATAAATTTGATACAAGATGGTTGTGAAGATAATTCTAGCTAGTACACAAGTCGTTCAGCAAAGGCAATAAAGACACGTAATTCATACGTCCAGAAACAAGTCATGCATTCTGGTTTTACTAGGATTACTTCCCATCCTTGGTCTTGTGGAACATAACCGTTATGGCCGTTGATAAAACAGTGTGTTGTAACGTCGTCAAAGGGATGAGGGTTACGTAATGTCCAACAGTCCCGTAACAATCTAAAAACCTCATTTCTTACCCCAATTACCGACTCCGTCACTTGTGGGAATGTTTTGTTTAATAGTTGTAGGCCGATGTTCTTGTTCTCACTTTGGTGAGAAGTGAACATTACTAATCCGTAAGCATAACATGCTTCTTTATGTTGCATGTTAGCCGCTTTTTCTAAATCACGAAGTCCAATATTCGGATATATTGAGTCAAAATAATTTCTTAACCCATTGCGTAGAATAGCATTTGGGTTCCCCGCAATATATGCGTCAAAGTAAACACATCGTAACTTATGGATTTCCCAATGTGATATCCCCCATCTTTCGAACGAAAGCCTTTTATAAACCAAGGCATTCTTGGAACGTTCTTCGAATGTCTTACAAACTGATCTCGCCTTAAATAGTTGTGCCGAAGAATTCTGACTGACTCTAGACAAGATTTCATCAATCATGTCTCCGGGTAGGTCTCTTAAAATATTGGGTTGTCTATCCATTTTGTGTTTTTATACTGTAAAATAGACAAGAGTTAGATTCATAATAAAAAAAATACTTATTAATACAAGCAATTTTTACATATATCATAAAGCATAAGCACACTATATTACTTATATTACACCACACGAATACAACTATCTTATTCCGACTCGCTTGTTTCTTCTTCTTCGGTTTTGGTTCGTTTTGCCAAGTTTCTAGGGATATATGATGTTCCCCTAATACGAGCCGTCGTTATCCACATTGGTTTAGAAAAACCTGGTGGTTTAGAGGTTCCCGGGTCATTGTTACAACTTAAGGACTTCGGGGGTTGACGATACATATAAAGTTCATCGGGGTTGGAATTAGATTTCTCTATTTTTATACCCTTTCCCTTATTATTTTCTTTTGCCTTTTTAAATTCAGTTGGGGTAATTTCTATAACATCATTGGAATTCTCGTCGGAATCCGATTCATCGGAGAATTGGTAATCCTCCCAATATTTTGCTTCCTTGGCGGAAACACCATTGACCATAATTAACCTTGGTCGGTTGGTTGAGGATTTTCTTTTACTTAACCGTTTTATTATTTCCCCCACCGGTTCTATTTCTTCATCCGGTTCCGATTCTTCTTCCGGTTCCGATTCTTCTTCCAGTTCCGACTCTTCTTCCGGTTCCTCTTCGGGAACTTGTGAATCAGTCCACGAATCATTCCAATTTACATTTGACACTTCATTATTATTAGGTGAGTCAATGGGACTTGTTCTAGAGGTAGACATCTATCACATAATATCAAACGCGTTAAGAGATTAATATATCACATAGTATTCACATGTTAAAAATATATAGTTTCCAACAAAATTTGTTAAGCAATCATTTTTCAAGTAAACACGGTCGAAGTCCAGACTCACTAATGCATCCTAACAAACTCGATAAGACACACTAATGCAAAATTCTGGTTCTCTAAGACCAAGGCTCGGATACCAACTGAAATGTCCCGTTCTTATTGATTAAAAACGTTCCATATTAATTGATTTCGTTGCGAGGTTTTGACCTCTATATGAGACGTTTTTCAAAGACTGCATTCATTTTAAAACAAACCATAACCTTTATTTCATCAATAAAGGTTTAAAAAGCTTTACGTAGATTATCAAATAATGATAATCTAAAATATCCTGTTTACACACGACCATTACATAATGGTTTACAATACAAATATGTTACAACAAAATAAGTTTCTTGAATGCAGTTTTTACACAATATCATACAAGCATGGACTCCAAATCTCGTCCTTATTTAAGTATGCGACAGCGGAAGCTCTTAATAATCACCTGAGAATAAACATGCTTAAAACGTCAACAAAAATGTTGGTGAGTTATAGGTTTAACCTATATATATCAAATCATAATAATAGACCACAAGATTTCATATTTCAATACACATCCCATACATAGAGATAAAAATCATTCATATGGTGAACACCTGGTAACCGACATTAACAAGATGCATATATAAGAATATCCTCATTATTCCGGGACACCCTTCGGATATGATATAAATTTCGAAGTACTAAAGCATCCGGTACTTTGGATGGGGCTTGTTGGGCCCGATAGATCTATCTTTAGGATTCGCGTCAATTAGGGTGTCTGTTCCCTAATTCTTAGATTACCAGACTTAATAAAAAGGGGCATATTCGATTTCGATAATTCAACCATAGAATGTAGTTTCACGTACTTGAGTCTATTTTGTAAATCATTTATAAAACCTGCATGTATTCTCATCCCAAAAATATTAGATTTTAAAAGTGGGACTATAACTCACTTTCACAGATTTTTACTTCGTCGGGAAGTAAGACTTGGCCACTGGTTGATTCACGAACCTATAACAATATATACATATATATCAAAGTATGTTTAAAATATATTTATAACACTTTTAATATATTTTGATGTTTTAAGTTTATTAAGTCAGCTGTCCTCGTTAGTAACCTACAACTAGTTGTCCACAGTTAGATGTACAGAAATAAATCGATAAATATTATCTTGAATCAATCCACGACCCAGTGTATACGTATCTCAGTATTGATCACAACTCAAACTATATATATTTTGGAATCAACCTCAACCCTGTATAGCTAACTCCAACATTCACATATAGAGTGTCTATGGTTGTTCCGAAATATATATAGATGTGTCGACATGATAGGTCGAAACATTGTATACGTGTCTATGGTATCTCAAGATTACATAATATACAATACAAGTTGATTAAGTTATGGTTGGAATAGATTTGTTACCAATTTTCACGTAGCTAAAATGAGAAAAATTATCCAATCTTGTTTTACCCATAACTTCTTCATTTTAAATCCGTTTTGAGTGAATCAAATTGCTATGGTTTCATATTGAACTCTATTTTATGAATCTAAACAGAAAAAGTATAGGTTTATAGTCGGAAAAATAAGTTACAAGTCGTTTTTGTAAAGGTAATCATTTCAGTCGAAAGAACGACGTCTAGATGACAATTTTAGAAAACATACTTCCACTTTGAGTTTAACCATAATTTTTGGATATAGTTTCATGTTCATAATAAAAATCATTTTCTCAGAATAACAACTTTTAAATCAAAGTTTATCATAGTTTTTAATTAACTAACCCAAAACAGCCCGCGGTGTTACTACGACGGCGTAAATCCGGTTTTACGGTGTTTTTCGTGTTTCCAGGTTTTAAATCATTAAGTTAGCATATCATATAGATATAGAACATGTGTTTAGTTGATTTTAAAAGTCAAGTTAGAAGGATTAACTTTTGTTTGCGAACAAGTTTAGAATTAACTAAACTATGTTCTAGTGATTACAAGTTTAAACCTTCGAATAAGATAGCTTTATATGTATGAATCGAATGATGTTATGAATATCATTACTACCTTAAGTTCCTTGGATAAACCTACTGGAAAAGAGAAAAATGGATCTAGCTTCAATGGATCCTTGGATGGCTCGAAGTTCTTGAAGCAAAATCATGACACGAAAACAAGTTCAAGTAAGATCATCACTTGAAATAAGATTGTTATAGTTATAGAAATTGAACCAAAGTTTGAATATGATTATTACCTTGTATTAGAATGATAACCTACTGTAAGAAACAAAGATTTCTTGAGGTTGGATGATCACCTTACAAGATTGGAAGTGAGCTAGCAAACTTGAAAGTATTCTTGATTTTATGAAACTAGAACTTTTGGAATTTATGAAGAACACTTAGAACTTGAAGATAGAACTTGAGAGAGATCAATTAGATGAAGAAAATTGAAGAATGAAAGTGTTTGTAGGTGTTTTTGGTCGTTGGTGTATGGATTAGATATAAAGGATATGTAATTTTGTTTTCATGTAAATAAGTCATGAATGATTACTCATATTTTTGTAATTTTATGAGATATTTCATGCTAGTTGCCAAATGATGGTTCCCACATGTGTTAGGTGACTCACATGGGCTGCTAAGAGCTGATCATTGGAGTGTATATACCAATAGTACATACATCTAAAAGCTGTGTATTGTACGAGTACGAATACGGGTGCATATGAGTAGAATTATTGATGAAACTGAACGAGGATGTAATTGTAAGCATTTTTGTTAAGTAGAAGTATTTTGATAAGTGTCTTGAAGTCTTTCAAAAGTGTATGAATACATATTAAAACACTACATGTATATACATTTTAACTGAGTCGTTAAGTCATCGTTAGTCGTTACATGTAAATGTTGTTTTGAAACCTTTAGGTTAACGATCTTGTTAAATGTTGTTAACCCAATGTTTATAATATCAAAAGAGATTTTAAATTATTATATTATCATGATATTATGATGTACGAATATCTCTTAATATGATATATATACATTAAATGTCGTTACAACGATAATCGTTACATATATGTCTCGTTTCAAAATCATTGAGTTAGTAGTCTTGTTTTTACATATGTAGTTCATTGTTAATATATTTAATGATATGTTTACTTATCATAATATCATGTTAACTATATATATAACCATATATATGTCATCATATAGTTTTTACAAGTTTTAACGTTCGTGAATCACCGGTCAACTTGGGTGGTCAATTGTCTATATGAAACCTATTTCAATTAATCAAGTCTTAACAAGTTTGATTGCTTAACATGTTGGAAACATTTAATCATGTAAATATCAATCTCAATTAATATATATAAACATGGAAAAGTTCGGGTCACTACACGTGTTTGGTAAGAAACTAACCTTAAGTATAGAGGACGAGAGTGTTACCTTTTCAGTTGATAGAGCAATGCAACAACCGCAATCTGCAGATGATACATGCTATTATATTCAAACTATAGAATCACATGCAGAATTGTTAGAAGAATTTCCAGAATTACAAGGAACAGGAGAATGTTCTTTAGAAGAAGGAACTGAACCAATTGATGAAACTGAAATGTTAGCTACACTTATGGCTAATGGATATAAACCAACAACAGAAGAAATTCAAATGCTAAAAGAAGAAGACAGATATCGATATAAATCATCGATAGAAGAACCACCGACATTAGAGTTAAAGCCACTTCCAAACCATTTGGAATACGCTTATTTACATGGTGAATCTGAATTACCTGTAATAATATCGTCTTCTCTTACTGAAAATGAAAAATCTCAACTCATTTCTGTGTTGAAAGCTCATAAACCAGCTATTGCATGGAAGATTCATGATATTAAAGGAATAAGTCCTTCGTATTGCACACATAAAATCCTTATGGAAGAATGTCATAAAACGTATGTGCAACGTCAACGAAGACTAAATCCTAATATGCAAGATGTTGTTAAGAAAGAAATTATTAAACTGCTTGATGCAGGTTTAATTTATCCAATTTCTGATAGTGCATGGGTAAGCCCAGTTCAATGCGTGCCTAAGAAGGGTGGCATGACTGTCATCACAAATGAGAAAAATGAGCTTATTCCTACTAGGACTGTAACAGGATGACGTGTATGTATTGATTATAGAAAATTAAATGATGCCACCAGAAAAGATCACTTTCCCTTACCTTTCATTGATCAAATGTTGGAAAGATTAGCCGGAAATAGTTACTATTGTTTTCTTGATGGTTTTTCCGGATATTTTCAAATTCCAATAGCACCCGAAGACCAAGAGAAAACAACATTCACATGCCCTTATGGTACTTTTGCTTACAAACGCATGCCATTTGGACTTTGCAACGCCCCTACAACCTTTCAAAGGTGCATGATGGTGATTTTTCACGACATGATAGAAGAATGCATGGAAGTTTTCTTGGATGACTTTTCAGTCTTCGGTGATACATTTGAATCATATCTAGTTAATCTTGAACGAATGCTTATTAGATGTGAACAATCAAATCTAGTACTTAATTGGGAGAAATGCCATTTCATGGTTAAAGAAGGCATCGTTCTTGGACATAAAATTTCAAAGGAAGGAATTGAAGTGGATAGAGCTAAAGTAGATGTAATTGCTAAACTTCCACATCCCACCAATGTTAGAAGAGTTAGGAGTTTTCTAGGGCATGCCGGTTTTTACCGACGTTTCATAAAAGATTTTTCTAAAATTGCCACTCCTATGAATAAACTCCTAGAAAAGGATGCTCCATTCATCTTTTCAGATGAATGTATCAAATCTTTTAATATTCTTAAAGAAAAACTCACTAATGCGCCGATTATGATAACTCCAAATTGGAATCTACCATTTGAACTAATGTGCGATGCAAGTGATTTTGCAATGGGAGCAGTTTTAGGACAAAGGATTGAAAAACGATTTCAACCTATATATTATGCTAGTAAGACGTTACAAGGAGCACAAACAAATTACACAACTACTGAAAAAGAACTCCTTGCTATTGTCTTTGCTTTTGAAAAATTTCGTTCATATCTCGTTCTAGCTAAAACGATGGTCTATACTGACCATTCTGCTCTTAGATACCTATTTTCGAAACAAGATGCCAAACCACGATTAATCCGTTGGATCTTACTCTTACAAGAGTTCGATATTGAAATCCGAGATAAAAGAGGAGCAGAAAATCTCGCCGCTGATCATCTTTCTCGTCTTGAAAATCCCGAATTAGAAGTTCTAAATGAATCGGCCATACAAGACAACTTTCCTGATGAATATCTATTGAAGATAGATTATAATGAAATTCTATGGTTTGCAGACTATGCAAACTATTTAGTATGTGGATTCCTTGAAAAAGGATTGTCGTACCAAAAACGAAAGAAATTCTTTAGTGATATAAAACACTATTTCTGGGAAGATCCACATTTGTTTAAAAGTTGTCCCGATGGAATAATACGCCGATGTGTATTCGGGGAGGAAGCTAGTAAAATCTTAAACCATTGTCACACAGGACCAACAGGAGGGCATTATGGGCCTCAACTAACAGCAAGAAAAGTTTATGATGCTGGATTCTATTGGCCTACAATTTACAAAGACGCACACCTTCTTTGCAAATCCTGTGATGCTTGTCAAAGGGCCGGAAAAATAAGTCAACATGATAAAATGCCACAAAATGTCATTCAAGTATGTGAAGTATTTGACATTTGGGGTATTGACTTTATGGGTCCATTTCCAAAATCTCATAATAATCTATATATTCTCGTTGCCATTGATTATGTATCTAAATGGGCGGAAGCACAAGCTCTCCCAACTAACGATGCACGAGTTGTAGTCAACTTTTTAAAACGTCTTTTTGCAAGGTTTGGAACACTGAAAGCTTTAATAAGTGATCGGGGAACTCATTTCTGTAATAATCAACTTGAGAAAGTTCTTAAAAGATATGGAGTAACTCATAAAATCTCCACTGCTTATCATCCACAGACAAGTGGACAAGTTGAAAATACCAACCGAGCATTAAAACGTATTCTAGAGAAAACCGTAGGATCAAATTCGAAGGAATGGTCCATTAAATTGGAGGATGCACTCTGGACTTTTAGAACAGCCTACAAAACTCCAATTGGAACCACACCTTTTAAATTCGTTTACGGAAAAGCATGTCATCTTCCAGTAGAAATTGAACACAAAGCATTTTGGGCTTTGAAGACTTGTAATCTTGATTTACATGAAGCTGGACGTCTACGATTAAGTCAACTAAACGAATTAGAAGAATTAAGACAAGAAGCATACGAAAATTCGCTAATCTATAAGGAAAGAACGAAGAAATGGCATGATAAAAGAATCAGAAGTTCAGAAGAATTTAAAGAAGGAGATAGAGTTCTTCTTTTCAATTCACGATTCAAGCTATTTCCTGAAAAATTGAAATCAAGATGGTCTGGACCATTCATAGTCAAAAGAGTTTTCCCGTACGGAACAGTAGAATTAATAAATTCAAATGGGATTGAGTTTAAGGTTAATGGTCACAGAGTTAAACATTACATAGATAGTCCGATGGAAGTTGACAACGAAGTTAATCACAATTTCAACACGACAGCTAACTAAGTGTGGGGAGAATCAAGTCTTTTAAGGATAATATGTATTTCTGTTAGATTTAGATTTTCTATTTTCGTGTAGTTCTCGAAAATGGAACCCGAATGGTCTTTACCTAGCAGACCCTAAAGAACTAGTCTTCTCCCCCCATTCTGAATTTTTATTTTTTTTAGGTTTTACGAAATGAAGACTTCCTGTGAATTAAACCATGGTCTAATGCTACACGCTTTGATTACTAAACGTAATAATGACACCCTTCCAAGTGAAATAGTATCAGTAATCAGAGAAAAATTGGACGGAGTAAGAAAAGAATCCAGATGCGAAGATAATAAATTACAATTTGGTAAAGGAAAATCAAAATTCGCGGCAAAAAGGAGAGCACGACACCTTGAAAGATGTCACAAATGCTGAAAATGGTCACACGAAGGTAAATGTTCAAATAATCAAACCTATTCAAATACCGAATTTGTTACTCTATGCAGAGATGGACCGTTCATATGTTTAGAAGAAAAAACATTAAATGCTCAAGGTTACGCCTACGTAGCCATGGAAAATCAATTAGTCCGACTATCTTATGAGTGGGCTAGAGCATATCACTAAGAATACTATCTCACAGGTAAGTCTGTACAGTTTTTATTTTTATTTTTAACCTTTTAATAATAAACGCTAATTTGTTCGCTATAAAGTATTAAATTGGTATTCGATAAAATTAGGTCTTGCGACCGAAATTATTGTTATCATTCAAAAATTTATTACATCACTGCGAAATTTAACGTTTATTCTTAAGGTATAAATATCTTTAATCAATCAACCCAAAATATTTCAAAAATTCGACATGAGTTAAATTAGGTTATTGAACCGAAATTACTTTACCGAAAAGAGGGGCGTATATTTTTGATAATATTTGATTGATTAAAGTGGGATAAAAGACCAAAAAGATTTTTAATTTTATTTTTACTTTGTTTTTAAAATTAATATTAAAATAATATTGTAAACTTTTTAAATTAATATATATTTAAAATTGTAAATTTTTGAAAAATTAATATTTTTAATATAAATGTATGAAAACAAAAATATAATATAAGTTTGGTGTGAATTTTTAATTTTATGCATTTTTAATTTAAGTTTGGTGTGAATTTAAAAATAAAAATTTACTTTATTTCGCTAAGTTAAAAATATGATTTTTAAAATTCGTCGTAATTTGAAGACTAGGTCGTTGAACCGAAATTGCTTTACCCGAGGGAGGGACGAGAACTATTATTATCATTATTTTTAATCTTATTGAATTAAAGTATGCCAAAAATATTAAAAAACTCAAAAATCTTTGCTTTTAAAACCGCGCTTTGAATTGACAAATTTTAAAATTTTGTCGAGGGACGGACTAGGACATCGATCCGAAACGCCCTCATCCTAAAAAGAAACAAAATTTTAATTTTTAAATTAATTTTATGTTTTATAAAGCTAAGTTATTATTAAAAAAAAAATAGTCGCGACTCGCGGTGATTTAAACGGTCCCACCACCGCACTCGCGGAGGTCACAAAACCCAAATGGGTTATCTGGTCGAACAGACCAGTTCCAAACACACACACACACATATTTTCACCCGAAAAACCCACGAAAAATCATCACAAATTCGCCATTTTTCATCATTTTTCATCAAATCTTTCATAAAATCGCAATGAGGAGACTATTATCAAGGAATTACTCAAGGAAATCGGTAAATTTCTACACCTAAACACCATTTAATCCGAATTTTAGTGTTCTTGAACAATTTCATACATAATTCGATTTTGATGCTTTCTAGTGTAATAATGCTTCAATTGTTTGTGTATTATGCTTGTATAACCTAGATTGATGCTATTTAACATGATTAGAAGCTTTGAACTTCAATTTTTGAATAATCTAGGGTTTGTGTTCTTGAGCAAAATTAGGGCTTTTTGATATAAATAGGCTATGGCCAAATTTTGTTGTTAGTTTACGCTAAATTGAGTA
Source organism: Rutidosis leptorrhynchoides (assembly GCF_046630445.1). Lineage (NCBI taxonomy): Eukaryota > Viridiplantae > Streptophyta > Magnoliopsida > Asterales > Asteraceae > Rutidosis > Rutidosis leptorrhynchoides. Next base: position 545,730,896 of record NC_092336.1, on the reverse strand, counting down.
GTGTAACATGTTTAGGTTGCTAAATGATCAAAACTTTGATCCTAAACATGATTTATGAAGATTAAAGTGGACTTTTTGAACCAAAATTGCATAAACTTGATTTAATTGATATGAATGCCATGAGGAACTTGTTTAATTGTTATAATGATTGTTTTTGACATGTTTTAAAAGACAAATGCGAAGGAACTTTGTATAAATTTTCATATATGTATATTTGTAAAAGTGTAGAATTGTTAATATTTTGAAAATGTGTATAGAGTTTAATATGGATTAAATATGTCATTGTAATTGTTTAGATTTATGATTTTGCTAAAACTAATGCATATTTGGATGCACAAAAATTGTGTTTATTTTGCAGACTGAAAGGGGTGAATCTTCATCCCAGGCTCGCAATGTTCCTCCGGAAGATGCAAATCAACAGAAAATTAATAACCAATACCGACAAGATATGCCTCACCCAATTGTTTCATATTCAAACATTCATGAGGCAGATTTACATTCGAATTTGAGATTTGATAGATATTGGATAGACTATCCAAAATATCAAAAGAACCTGCACAACCTTGTGTCTAATAATGTTGAGGTACCCAGAGTTATAGATTGGGCACCATTAGAGGTAGTGGAATTGGCCAAGCCAATCAGGGAATTACTTACTCAAAGGCATGGTAATTCTACTTTTAGTGATTGGGTAAGTTTATTCAACATGCGTAGACCTGTGTATAGAGAATGGTGTATAGAGTTATTATGTACTATTGAAATAAATGATCGGGTAGATACTTTAACCGATCGTAGTTTTATTAGATTTTTATTAGGAGGGGAGATGCGCCATATGTCCTTACTAGACATGGCTCGGGCTTTAGGTATATATACGCCCGAGGAGCTAGCATCTTATGATTGTCAGAGGTTAATAGTTTATGGTAGGAGGGTGGATGAGAATTTTGATACAAATGACGTATGGAGTAGGATGACTAGCCATCGCCGATTCCAGGGGGGATTATACTCTTATCTTGATATTAATAGAGCTGAATTAAGAGTAATCCATAGGTTTTTAGCCAATTCGATTACACAATGAGGTAAGAATAAGGAAAAGGTAAATGAACAAGATTTGTTTTACCACATGTGTATTCGAGACCCACATAGCGCTGTAAGTATACTTTTTTGTGTGGGTTATTATTTATTGACTATGGTTAGGGGTATGAGGCGTGGTAGCATAATAGGAGGTGGTATATTTATTACTTTAATTGCTGAATATTTCGGTGTGGATAGAAGTCGGGGGGGATTATTAATGGCAGAACCAGAACTCCGCGATAGAATAGATTTGCGTGTTTATCATGGTGCTAAGGTCTTAAAGAAACGAAACAACGCGGCAGCACGTTATGATGGCAGGCATCCACAGGTTGAGAGAGATCAACAGCAAGGTCAACCGGGAGGGGGTAATCCAATGACGAAAATGCTAATTTTTATGGCTCGACACGAGTATGAAATGGCTAGACAAAAAGCATTTCAAGATTGGCAGTATCATCAAAGCCAAATCATAAGTCATTGTACACACGTAGGTAGAGACTACATTCCTACCGTTATGCCCGAATTTGCTCCTTGGACTTTAGAGAGCCGACCACCATATCCTACATATGACCTGGCCCAAGCATTTTACAGCATCTATGGATATGCTTGGGACCCATACTGGAACCATCCTCCTCATCCGTAATTTTCTTATTTTATATTTTTGTTTATTTTATTGTAATGTTACTAATTCTTAATTTTCTTATTTCTTATTTCTTATTTTATTATTATAATAGCTTTTATAATTTTCTAACTTTATTAGATTTTAATAATTTTTGAATGTGGTGTGAAAACCCAACTTCAAAAATATGTATATATATATTTGTAGTTTATCTCATGTACAAAACAGGGTAAAACAGCGCATTTTCAAAGACTGGCATTAAGTTCAGCAAAAGCTATTAATTTTGTCGACAAAACGAAAAATAAATGTGATGTACCAACAGACGGAATGAACAAATGATGTGCACCATTTATCATTCAGTAAACAAACGCCAATATGTTTGGAAACTTCGGTAAAATTTAATCATTTTTCTACGCTAATCACCCTCAATAATTTAAATTGTTACTGATTTCTTGCAAATGAGGGCATTGCAAGATCTTAAGTGTGGGAAGGGGTTAAATTCTTTCGGATTTTTAAAATTTTTAACTTAAACACTTGGTTACCATTAAAAATACTAGTAACGTAGTAGTTGTATTAGAATCTAGTGCTCTCTGATAACAAAGAACAACCCTAGTCTTATATACTGACTACCCACTTCTAGTAAAAATTTTCAAAATTTTCAATTAAATGAACTCAAAATCATGTTTGTACATATTTATGAACGATAAAACTAGGTGTTAACACCGAAATTATTGTTACCTCGGAAAGGACATAAATTGAGAAACAAACCAAAATGTTAGAATTCATTTAAAATGTAATAGAGGACAATAAAAAGGCAAATAAAAGAAAATAAAAGCCAAGTGTGGGAAAATTTACCAAGTTATCTTAAACATATGTCACATATTTCTGTAACAAATAATTGAAGATACTTTTGCTTTGGACTAAACTAAACAGTTTTACCTGATTTACTGTAAGAAAGATGGATCTACACGATGAATCAATTCCATCATTAAAAGGAAGTAAAGTCTTCCGAAAAAGAAACGCGCTTCTTGATTTAGGTCATGAAGTTGTCGTCCAGACCAGCTGTATATGTCACATATTTCTGTAACATATAATTGAAGATACTTTTGCTTTGGACTAAACTAAACAGTTTTACCCGATTTACTGTAAGAAAGATGGATCTACACGATGAATCAATTCCATCATTAAAAGGAAGTAAAGTCTTCCAAAAAAGAAACGCACTTCTTGATTTAGGTCATGAAGTTGTCGTCCAGACCAGCTGTAGGATTGACGAAAAATCTAGAAAAGTCATCTCTAAAATCAGCAAGAAATCCACGGACTCCAGCATCAAACAGGGTCGCCAAGTGGTCAGACTTATCCTAACCATGAGAGGATCTGTCTTGTAAAATGGGGAGGACGCCGTGCAAATTAGCTGGATAAGACTAATGAATCAGACCCCCAGAAAGGATAATCTCCTTAAAGATCAAAAATCAGCTTTTAAGACTGATATTACTCAATCCTAGAGATTGACCTTAAAGATTGAGAATTACAAACTCATGGAATTTAATGATATCTAAACTCGAGCTTGAACGAGAAAATATTTTGATCAAAATTACAAACCGATTTGTTTTATGAAAACCCATTTTCAATGCGTTCATTACCATTGAACGTAAAATCCTAGGAATTCACCTGGAATTCATTAGGTCACCTGAACCAAATCAGGTGTCAACCGTAAGAACGGTGGTTGCATAGCATGGTCAAAGACAGGACCTTGTGCCAGACCGGAAAATTATAAGGGTGAGCTTTACTATTGCTCCTACAAAGGATAGTAATTGCGTCCGACACGTTATAGACCATAATTAAAAGCATGTCAGGGGACATTGCCTTAACAGTTGCTTGTTCAACGCTTTCCTTTACAACCAGACGGTAGTTTACCGAAAGGTAATATTTGGAGCAAGTATACTGGACGTGTTGCTTTCCCAATACAAGGTTAGCAAGTGGGTGATACAAAACCACAAGTTTTGAGCTAAAATTTTCAAATCAGAAACCCACCAAACCCACAAAAATATTTTGCAAACATCGGTGAAGGGTTGTTCCGGAAAACTTATCTAGGGTAAAAGCTAGATTTAATTTTCAAAAGATCAAGTGTTTTCATAAAGATCCAATTTCCTTAAAGGATCTAAATTTTCATAGTCATGTGGGACTGTAAACCACATCGTTACTACCATTGTTCATACCGCCGTATAGAAATCACTGATGTACAAAGTGTGAAGAATAAAGAAGTGATTCTAGTATATTTCAAGACTATATTGCTTGAGGACAAGCAACGCTCAAGTGTGGGAATATTTGATAATGCTAAAAACGAACATATATTTCATAGCATTATCCCTCAAGAAAGACAAGCTTTTAGTTGCAATTGTTCTATTTACAAGTGATATTCGTTTAAATAATAAAAGGTGAAGACAAAAGACAGATTCGACGAATTGAAGACGCAAACAACCAAAAAGCTCAAAAGTACAAAATACAATCAAAGTGGTTCCAATTATTGATAAGAAACGTCTCAAAATTACAAGAGTACAAGACGCAAAACGCAAAGTACAAGATATTAAATTATACGAAAGGACGTTCGAAAATCCTGAACCGAGACCAGAGTCAACTCTCAATGCTTGACGCAACGGACTAAAAATTACAAGTCAACTATGCACATGAATATAATATAATATATAATTAATTCTTAAAATTAATATATATATATTATATTATATTATAAAACCGTCGGCAAGCTAGGAGCCAAGCTTGTGTGAGCTGGATTCCACTGCTCCGCACTCGCGGAGCTTATAAAGGCAACAACCACCGCACTCGCGGAGGTCAAACAGTAAACGTGGGCCTATAAAAGGCCGAGCATTCGGCCGAAAGTTACACATCTTTTTCTCATTCATCATACGTAATATATATATATATATATATATATATATATATATATATATATATATATATATATATATATATATATATTAATTTTAATTTTAAATCCTAATAATAAGGGTATGTTAGCGAATATTGTAAGAGTGTAAGTCGAAATTCTGTCCGTGTAACGCTACGCTATTTTTAATCATTGTAAGTTATGTTCAATCTTTTTAATTTAATGTCTCGTAGCTAAGTTATTATTATGCTTATTTAATACCGAAGTAATCATGATGTTGGGCTAAATATTTAAATTCGGGTAATTGGGCTTTGTACCATAATTGGGGTTTGGACAAAAGAACGACACTTGTGGAAATTAGACTATGGGCTATTAATGGGCTTTATATTTGTTTAACTAAATGATAGTTTGTTAATTTTAATATAAAGATTTACAATTGGACATACCTATAAATAACCATATACACTCGATCGGACACGATGGGCGGGATATTTATATGTACGAATAATCGTTCATTTAACCGGACACGGGAATGGATTAATAGTCACTAGAATTAATAAAACAGGGGTGAAATTATGTACAAGGACACTTGGCATAATTGATAACAAAGTATTAAAACCTTGGGTTACACGCAGTCAATAACCTGGTGTAATTATTAAACAAAGTATTAAGACCTTGTTACAGTTTAAGTCCCCAATTAGTTGAAATATTTGACTTCGGGTATAAGGATAATTTGACGAGGACACTCGTACTTTATATTTATGACTGATGGACTGTTATGGACAAAAACCAGACGGACATATTAAATAATCCAGTACAAAGGACAATTAACCCATGGGAATAAACTAAAATCAACACGTCAAACATCATGATTACGGAAGTTTAAATCAGCATAATTCCTTTATTTTCATATTTAATTGTACTTCTAATTATCGCACTTTTATTTATTGTCATTGTATTTAATTGCACTTTTAATTATCGCACTTTTTAATTATCGCAATTTTATTTCATCGCACTTTTATTTATTGCAATTTCATTATCGTTATTTACTTTACGCTTTAAATTAAGTCTTTTATTTATTTAATATTTTACATTAGGTTATAACTGCGACTAAGGTTTTAAAAATTGACAAACCGGTCATTAAACGGTAAAAACCCCCCTTTATAATAATAATATTACTTATATATATTTGTATTTTTATAAATTAAAACTAATATAGCGTTAAGCTTTGTTTAAAAGATTTCCTGTGGAACGAACCGGACTTACTAAAAACTACACTACTGTACGATTAGGTACACTGCCTATAAGTGTTGTAGCAAGGTTTTGGTATATTGATAATGCTAAAAACGAACATATATTTCATAGCATTATTCCTCAAGAAAGACAAGCTTTTAGTTGCAATTGTTCTATTTACAAGTGATATTCGTTTAAATAATAAAAGGTGAAGACAAAAGACAGATTCGACGAATTGAAGACGCAAACGACCAAAAAGCTCAAAAGTATAAAAGACAATCAAAAAGGTTCCAATTATTGATAAGAAACGTCTCGAAATTACAAGAGTACAAGATTCAAAACGCAAAGTACAAAATATAAAATTGTACGCAAGGACGTTCGAAAATCCGGAACCGGGACCAGAGTCAACTCTTAACGCTCGACGCAACGGACTAAAAATTACAAGTTAACTATGTATATAAATATAATATAATATATAATTAATTATATTAATTATATTAATTATATATATATTATATATATAATAAAAACCGTCGGCAGAGAAAGACTCCAAGATGTGAGCTGGAATTTCAAACTCCGCGACTCGCGGAGTTTGAAGGCAAAATTCACCGCGAGTCGCGGAGCCCCAAAATTTAAAACTGCCTATAAAGCCAACCGAATTCTGATCAAAATCATCATCTTTTTCTTCTCTTATCATACGTAAAATTTATATATATATATATATAATTTATATTTTAATTTTAATTCTAATAATAAGGGTATGTTAGCGAATATTGTAAGGGTGTAAGTCGAAATTCTGTCCGTGTAACGCTACGCTATTTTAAATCATTGTAAGTTATGTTCAACCTTTTTATATTAATGTCTCGTAGCTAAGTTATTATTATGCTTATTTAAAACGAAGTAATCATGATGTTGGGCTAATTACTAAAATTGGGTAATTGGGCTTTGTACCATAATTGGGGTTTGGACAAAAGAACGACACTTGTGGAAATTAGATTATGGGCTATTAATGGGCTTTATATTTGTTTAACTAAATGAAAGTTTGTTAATGTTAATTTAAAGTTTACAATTGGGCGTCCCTATAAATTACCATATACACTCGATCGGACACGATGGGCGGGGTATTTATATGTACGAATAATCGTTCATTTAACCGGACACGGGAATGGATTAATAGCCACTAGAATAATTAAAACAGGGGTGAAATTACATTCAAGGGTAATTGGTGTAATTGTTAACAAAGTAGTAAAACCTTGGTTTACACGCAGTCGATAACCTGGTGTATTCATTAAACAAAGTATTAAAACCTTGTTACAATTCGAATCCCCAATTAGTTGGAATATTTAACTTCGGGTATAAGAATAATTTGATGAGGACACTCGCACTTTATATTTATGACTGATGGACTGTTATAGACAAAAACCAGACGGACATATTAAATAATCCAGGACAAAGGACAATTAACCCATGGGCATAAAACTAAAATCAACACGTCAAACATCATGATTACGGAAGTTTAAATAAGCATAATTCTTTTATTTCATATTTAATTTCCTTTATTTTATATTTAATTGCACTTCTAATTATCGCACTTTTATTTATTGTTGTTTAATCGCACTTTTAATTATCGTACTTTTTAATTATCGCAAGTTTATCGCACTTTTATTATTCGCAATTTCATTATCGTTATTTACTTTAAGTTTTAATTTAAGTCTTTTATTTATTTAATATTTTACATTAGGTTTTAACTGCAACTAAAGTTTTAAAATCGACAAACCGGTCATTAAACGGTAAAAACCCCCCTTTATAATAATAATATTACTTATATATATGTTTGTATTTTTATAAAAGTAAACTAATATAGCGTTGAGCTTTGTTTAAAGATTTCCCTGTGGAACGAACCGGACTTACTAAAAACTACACTACTGTACGATTAGGTACACTGCCTATAAGTGTTGTAGCAAGGTTTAAGTATATCCATTCTATAAATAAATAAATATCTTGTGTAAAATTGTATCGTATTTAATAGTGTTTTCTGCTAAAATTAATAACTATTTTATATACACCTCGCAGAACATCAAGTATTTTTGGCGCCGCTGCCGGGGAACTATCTTAAAAGCCGGAAGCGCAACGCTAATATAAAAAAAAAAAAAAAAGATTTTTAGTTACTTTTATTAAAAGTCATTTTTGTAAAAATACGTTTTAAAAATTCGAAAATATAAAAAGAAAAACAAAAATATAAGTATTTTTAAGATTTTGTTAAATATTTAAGTTTTATAAGTTTCTTTATTTTTATTTTAGTTTATAAAAATATAAGTTTTAATATCTTTTATTTAATTAAAAAACAGAAAACAGAAAATAAAAAAAAATAAATAAATAAAGAAAAAACGCGTCGAATATTGAAAGCTGTCATCTGAATTCTGGAACCCCGCGACTAGCGGGGTTTAAAGCATAAAATACCGCGACTCGCGGAGACCATCTGACACACGGACAGAAGCCCTAATTCAGCATTAATTACGGTTTATAATTAATTATAATTATTATTTAACCCTAATTATTATTATTATTATTATTAGTTTTATTTTTACTTTTACTTTTTATTTAATTTATGTATTTAGTATTAATTAGTTTTAATTAAATTGTAAAATTAGTAGTTTTATTAAATAAATAATATAAAAATAATATTTTTATAAAAATTGTAATTTTTACAACTTTTTGTATATTTTTATATTTTGTACCTTTTTAATCGTTGTAGTGTAATATTTGTATTTTTTAGCTCATATTTAATTTTAAACTTAGTTTTTGCTATAGTTATTTTTACTCCTAGATTTTTAGGCTTTGCCGTAGAATTCCTTAAGTGCTTTTTCTTTAGACTAAGATTTAGGTACTTTAGAATTTTGCGACGCCTTTTTAAGTTTTAGTTTCTTTTTAAGTTATTTCCATTTGGGATTTAGTTTCTCCTGTAAGCTTTAATATTTTTAGACCTTTTACTATGTATCAATTATCATTCCAATTAGTAATTTCAATTTGCGATTATAATTTTAAGTTAGTTGTAGTAATAAGGTTAGGTTAGTTAAGTATTTTTAAGTTTTTATAAGTTTCTTTTATTTTTTTCGTCACCTTTTATTTTTCAACCATTTTTCTTTTTCGACCTTTTGCGACGAACTCTTTTTCTCTCTTATTTCTCGCTATTCTAGTTTTAGGACATAGATTTTTATTCTACTTCTTATCTAAATTTCTTAAAATTACGAAAATTTATTTTGAGTGGTTAAATTGATAGACATCAAAATTTTCTGGTTCGTAGTAATAGTTGGATTTGTACGTGGACCGGGTTATTGGAGCCAAACAGTCCTCAATTATATTGAGACCAAACGAATCCTGCCCCTCTGCTGCATCTTTTGGCTATTCGAAACGTGGGCAAAATCAGAAAAGTCTATTAATTGGATAACTTATTATAATTTTTCTTTCCTTTTAAAAACTAATAGGATATTCAATGAATGCACCGAGCAAGACGTTCATCACCTTTTGTACGTTCACCACCTGTAACTAGATCAAGACATTTAGCAAATATAACCGCCGTTGATTTTTCTTTAGAATCGTCATCCAGTCAACCAAGTACTTCAGTTCAAATTTCCGATAATCCATTTTTTGAACCCAACCTCACAATTGAGAATCCAGAAAATATTCAGGAACGGTTCGTAGATCCTGAACCACTAAACTTTCCTCCGGAACCACCAATCATTCAAATAGAGATTGTTGAGGAACGAACCATTAAATCAGAATCATCTAGTGATACCGATTCAACAAATTCAATTATGGAGAATCTGGAACCTTTAAGTATGGAAGACCGAATGAGAGCTAAACGCACTGGCCAAGGTCACGCAATTACTCATCCAGACATTAATGCGCCAGATTATGAAATCAAAGGACAAATTCTACACATGGTGACTAATCAATGCCAATTTAGTGGTGCGCCGAAGGAAGATCCAAATGAACATCTACGTACCTTTAATAGGATCTGCACACTATTTAAAATCCGAGAAGTGGAGGATGAACAGATATATCTCATGTTATTTCCCTGGACTTTAAAGGGAGAAGCCAAAGATTGGTTGGAATCGTTACCTGAAGGGGCGATCGATACATGGGACGTTTTAGTTGACAAATTTCTTAAACAATTCTTTCCTGCATCTAAAGCCGTAAGACTTCAAGCAGAAATTGTTACGTTCACACAGAAGCCAAATGAAACTCTATATGAGGCGTGGACAAGATATGGAAAGTTATTAAGAGGATGTCCGGAACATGGTTTAGACACTTGTCAAATAGTACAAATATTCTACCAAGGATGCGACATCACTACAAGGAAAGACATAGATATAGCAGCTGGTGGTTCTATTATGAAGAAAACCGAAACTGATGCTTACAAAATTATTGATAACACTGCTTCCCACTCGCATGAGTGGCACCAAGAAAAAGATATCATTAGATCATCTAAAGCAGCAAGAGCCGATTCTAGCCATGACTTAGATTCCATTTCCGCAAAGATAGATGCTGTGGAGAGACGAATGGAAAAGATGACTAAGGATATTCACTCAATACGAATTAGTTGTGAGCAGTGTGGAGGACCACATTTGACAAAAGATTGTCTCAGTATTGAATTAACAATGGAACAAAGAGAAAATATTTCATACATAAACCAAAGGCCTGGAAATAATTATCAGAATAATTATCAACCGCCAAGACCGATTTACAATCAAAACCAGAATTATAATCGAAATATTCCATACAACAACCAACAAGGTCCTAGCAATCAACAAGTATCCAATAATACTTACAATCAGCAAAGACCGAATTTTCAAAACAAACCACCACAACAAACCGATGATAAAAAGCCGAATTTAGAAGATATGATGACGAAGCTAGTTGAAACTCAAACACAGTTTTTCACATCTCAAAAACAAACTAATGAACAAAATGCTCAAGCATTTAGAAATCAACAAGCTTCTATTCAAAATCTGGAACAAGAAGTGAGTAACCTAGCAAGATTAATAGGTGAAAGAAAACCGGGAAGTCTACCTAGTGATACAAATGCTAACCCCCGGAATGAAACAGCTAAAGCTATTACCACAAGAAGTGGTACAACACTTAAACCACCTGAAATACCTGTAACTTCTGATGAAACTATTCCTACTCCACAAGAACCACAACCTGATCAAGATAAGGAAAAAGAACCGGTAGTTGAAAAGGTTAATGAAGATAACACAGTTAAGGATAAACCTTATGTTAAACCATACCAACCACCACTTCCTTATCCGAGTAAAATGAAGAAAGAAAAACTTGAAGCCGAGCAATCCAAATTTTTGGATATGTTTAAACAGATAAATGTAAATCTTCCTTTCATTGATGTGATTTCAGGAATGCCAAGATATGCTAAATTCTTGAAAGATCTAATCTCAAATAGAAAGAAAATGGAAGAACTCTCGGCTGTTACTATGAATGCTAATTGTTCAGCAGTGCTGTTGAATAAGATACCAGAAAAATTATCTGATCCAGGAAGTTTCACAATTCCATGTTTTCTGGGTAGTCTTAGTTCAATAGAAGCATTGGCAGACTTAGGTGCTAGTATAAATCTAATGCCGTATTCACTATATACTAAACTAGACCTTGGAGAATTGAAACCAACCAGAATAAGCATACAACTAGCCGATAGATCAATAAAATATCCTAGAGGGATAATGGAGAACATGCTAGTTAAAGTTGGTACTTTAGTATTTCCAGTAGATTTTGTTGTTTTGGACATGGAAGAAGATTCTAAAGTTCCTCTCATATTAGGAAGACCATTCTTAAACACGGCTAAAGCAATGATAGACGTGTTCGGTAAGAAACTGACCCTAAGTATAGAGGATGAGAGTGTTACCTTTTCAGTTGATAGAGCAATGCAACAACCACAATCTGCAGATGATACATGTTATTATATTCAAACTATAGATGCACATGCAGAATTATTAGAAGAATTTCCAGAATTACAAGGAACAGGAGAATGTTCTTTAGGAGAAGGTAATGAACCAATTGATGAAGCTGAAATGTTAGCTACACTTATAGCTAATGGATATGAACCAACAACAGAAGAAATTCAAATGCTAAAAGAAGAAGACAGATATCGATATAAATCATCGATAGAAGAACCTCCAAAATTAGAGTTAAAGCCACTTCCAAACCATTTGGAATACGCTTATTTACATGGTGAATCTGAATTACCTGTAATAATATCGTCTTCTCTTACTGAAAATGAAAAATCACAACTCATTTCTGTGTTGAAAGCTCATAAATCAGCCATTGCATGGAAGATTCATGATATTAAAGGAATAAGTCCTTCGTATTGCACACATAAAATCCTTATGGAAGAAGGTCATAAAACGTATGTGCAACGCCAACGAAGACTAAATCCTAATATGCAAGATGTAGTTAAGAAAGAGATTATTAAACTGCTAGATGCAGGTTTGATATATCCAATTTCTGATAGTCCATGGGTAAGCCCAGTTCAATACGTACCTAAGAAGGGTGGCATGACTGTCATTACAAATGAGAAAAATGAGCTTATTCCTACTAGGACTGTAACAGGATGGAGTGTATGTATTGATTATAGAAAATTAAATGACGCCACCAGAAAAGATCACTTTCCCTTACCTTTCATAGATCAAATGTTGGAAAGATTAGCCGGAAATAGTTACTATTGTTTTCTAGATGGATTTTCCGGATATTTTCAAATTCCAATAGCACCCGAAGATCAAGAGAAAACCACATTCACGTGCCCTTATGGTACTTTTGCTTACAAACGCATGCCATTTGGACTTTGTAACGCCCCTGCAACCTTTCAAAGGTGTATGATGGCGATTTTTCACGACATGATAGAAGAATGCATGGAAGTTTTCATGGATGACTTTTCAGTCTTCGGTGATACATTTAAATCATGTCTAGTTAATCTGGAACGAATGCTAATTAGATGCGAAAAATCAAATCTAGTACTTAATTGGGAGAAATGCCATTTCATGGTTAAAGAAGGCATCGTTCTTGGACATAAAATTTCAAAAGAAGGAATTGAAGTGGATAGAGCTAAAGTAGATGTAATTGCTAAACTTCCACATCCCACCAATGTTAGAGGAGTTAGGAGTTTTCTAGGGCATGCCGGTTTTTACCGACGTTTCATAAAAGATTTTTCTAAAATTCACTCCTATGAATAAACTCCTAGAAAAGGATGCTCCATTCATCTTTTCAGATGAGTGTATCAAATCTTTTAATATTCTTAAAGAGAAACTCACTAATGCACCAATCATGATAACACCAAATTGGAATCTACCATTTGAACTAATGTGCGATGCAAGTGATTTTGCAATGGGAGCCGTTTTAGGACAAAGGATTGAAAAACGATTTCAACCTATATATTATGCTAGTAAGACATTACAAGGAGCACAAACGAACTATACAACTACTGAAAAAGAACTCCTTGCTATTGTCTTTGCTTTTGACAAATTTCGATCATATCTCGTTCTAGCAAAAACGGTGGTCTATACCGACCATTCTGCTCTTAGATACCTATTTTCAAAACAAGATGCTAAACCAAGATTAATCCGTTAGATCTTACTCTTACAAGAGTTTGATATTGAAATCCGAGATAAAAGAGGAGCAGAAAATCTCGCCGCTGATCATCTTTCTCGTCTTGAAAATCCCGAATTAGAAGTTCTGAATGAATCGGCCATACAAGACAACTTTCCTGATGAATATCTATTGAAGATAGATTATAAAGAAATCCCATGGTTTGCAGACTATGCAAACTACTTAGTTTGTGGATTCCTTGAAAAAGGATTATCGTACCAAAGACGAAAGAAATTCTTCAGTGATATAAAACACTATTTCTGGGAAGATCCACATCTGTTTAAAAGTTGTCCCGATGGAATAATACGCCGATGTGTATTTGGAGATGAAGCTAGTAAAATTTTAAACCATTGTCACTCAGGACCAACAGGAGGGCATTATGGGCCTCAACTAACAGCAAGAAAAGTTTATGAAGCTGGATTCTATTGGCCTACAATTTACAAAGACGCACACCTTCTTTGCAAATCCTGTGATGCATGTCAAAGGGCCGGAAAAATAAGTCAACGTGATGAAATGCCACAAAATGTCATCCAAGTATGTGAAGTATTTGACATTTGGGGTATTGACTTTATGGGTCCATTTCCAAAATCTCATAATAATCTATATATACTCGTAGCCATTGATTATGTATCTAAATGGGCGGAAGCACAAGCTCTCCCAACTAACGATGCACGAGTTGTAGTCAACTTTTTAAAACGTCTTTTTGCAAGGTTTGGAACACCGAAAGCTTTAATAAGTGATCGGGGAACTCATTTTTGTAATAATCAACTTGAGAAAGTTCTTAAAAGATATGGAGTAACTCATAAAATCTCCACCGCATATCATCCACAAACAAGTGGACAAGTTGAAAATACAAACCGAGCTTTAAAACGTATTCTAGAGAAAACCGTAGGATCAAATTCGAAGGAATGGTCCATTAAATTGGAGGATGCACTCTGGGCTTTTAGAACAGCCTACAAAACTCCAATTGGAACCACACCTTTTAGACTTGTTTATGGAAAAGCATGTCATCTTCCAGTAGAAATTGAACACAAAGCATTTTGGGCTTTGAAGACATGTAATCTTGATTTACATGAAGCCGGACGTCTACGATTAAGTCAACTAAATGAATTAGAAGAATTAAGACATGAAGCATACGAAAATTCGTTAATCTATAAAGAAAGAACGAAGAAATGGCATGATAAAAGAATCAGAAGTTCAAAAGAATTTAAAGAAGGAGACAGAGTTCTTCTTTTCAATTCACGATTCAAGCTATTTCCTGGAAAATTGAAATCAAGATGGTCTGGACCATTCATAGTCAAAAGAGTTTTCCCATACGGAACGATAGAATTGATAAATTCAAATGGGATTGAATTTAAAGTTAATGGTCACAGAGTTAAACATTACATACATGGTCCGATGGAAGTCGACAACGAAGTTAATCACAATTTCGACACCACAGCTAACTAAGTGTGGGGAGAATCAAGTCTTTAAAGGATAATATGTATTTCTGTTAGAGTTAGATTGTCTGTTTTCGTGTAGTTCTCGAAAATGGAACCCGAATGGTCTTTCCCTAGCAGACCCTAAAGAACTAGTCTTCTCCCCCCATTCTGAATTTTTATTTTTTTTTAGGTTTTTACAAAATGAAGACTGCCTGTGAACTAAACCATGGTCTAATGCTACACGCTTTGATCACTAAAAGAAATAATGACATACTACCGAGTGAAATAGTATCAGTAATCAGAGAAAGAATGGACGGAGTTAGAAAAGAATCCAGATGCGAAGATAATAAGTTACAATTTGGTAAAGGAAAATCAAAATCCGCAGCGAAAAGAAGAGCACGACACCTAGAAAGATGTCACAAATGCGGAAAATGGTCACATGGAGGTAAATGTTCAAATAATCAAACCTATTCAAATACCGAATTTGTTACTTTATGCAGAGACGGACCGTTCATATGTTTAGAAGAAAAGACACTGAATGCTCGAGGTTACGCCTATGTAGCCATGGAAAATCAATTAAACCGACTATCTTATGAATGAGATAGATCATATAACTAAGAAATCTATTCCACAGGTATGTCTGTACAGTTTTTATTTTTATTTTTATTTTTAACCTTTTGATAATAAACGCTAATTTGTTCGCTAAAAAGTATTAAACTGATATTGAATAAAATTAGGTTTGGCGACCGAAATTATTGATATCATTCAAAAATTTATTACATCACTGCGAAATTTAACGTTTATTCTTAAGGTATAAATATCTTTAATCAATCAACCCAAAATATTTCAAAAATTCGTCATGAGTTAAATTAGATCTTGGAACCGAAATTACTTTACCGAAAAGAGGGGCGCATATTTTTGATAATATTTGATTAATTAAAGTGGGATAAAAAGACAAAAAGATTTTTAAATTTATTTTTACCATGTTTTTAAAATTAATATTTAAATCTTAAATTAATATATTTAAAATTGTAAATATTTGAAAAATTAATATAAGTTTGATATGAATTTATAAATTTTTAAATTAAGTTTGGTGTGAATTTTTAATTTTTAAAATATTAATTTTTAATTTTATGCATTTCAAATTTTAAGTTTGGTATGAATTTTTAATATTAATTTTGAATTTTATATTTAAGTTGTGTGAATTTAAAAACAAAAATTTACTTTATCTCATTTAAGTTAAGAATATGATTTTTAAAATTCGTCGTAAGTTGAAGACTAGGTCTTTGAACCGAAATTGCTTTACCCAAGGGAGGGACGAGAACTTTTATTATCATTATTTTTAATCTTATTGAATTAAAGTATGCCAAAAACATTGAAAAAACCCAAAAATCTTAGCTTTTAAAACAATCGCTACAAAAAGACAAATTTTAAAATTTTGTCGAGAGACGGACTAGGACATCGATCCGAAACGACCTCATCCTAAATAACAAGGGAAACAAAATTTTAAAATTAAGTACTTAATTGTTTCAAAAGTTAATGATTATAAAAAAAAAAAAAAAAATATACCAAACTCCGCGAATCGCGGAGTTTGGAGGGTAAATCCCCGCGACTCGCGGAGGTACCGAAAATCAGAAAAAAAAAATAAAATGAGCTGAACGATCAGTACACTCCACAACTCAAAAACACAGCGAATTTCACAGCGAAAAAACCCGGAAAAACCCGAGAAAAAACCCCAAAAATCCCAATTTTTAACCGTTAATCACCAAATCTTTTGCTAAAATCATGTTGAGAAGGATGCTATCTAAGAATTACTCAAGAAAAACGGTAAATTTCTACACCTAAACACCATTTAATCCGAAATTTGGTGTTCTTGAGCTATTTTTTCCCCAATTTGATTTTGATGCTTTTTAGTGTAATTAGGCTTAAATTGTTTATGTATTATGCTTGTATAACCTAGATTGATGCTGTTTAACATGATTAGAAGCCTTAAACTTCAAATTTTGAGTAATCTAGGGTTTGTGTTCTTGAGCAAATTTGGGGCTTTTTGATATAAACAGGTTATGGCCGATTTTTGTCATGAATTGTTGCTAAATTGAGTAGTGTAACATGTCTAGGTAGTTAAATGATCCAAACTTTGAGCCTAAACATGATTTTGAGAATTAAAGTGGACTTTTTCAAGTCTAAAATTCATGAACTTGATTTTTGAAAGATAATGCCATTTGAGACTTGTTTGATTGCTAGTAATGATTATTTTGACATGTTATTTGAGTTGAATGCTTATGAACTTGGCGAACATTTTCGTATATGCTTATTTGAAAAAGTGTAGATTTGATAAAAATGTGAAAATGAGCTTAAGTTTGATATAAATTGATAATGTCATTGTAATTATTTTGATTGATGATTTTGCTGACACTAATGCATATTTGGATGCACAAAAATTGTGTTTGATGTGTTTTGCAGAATGAAAGGGGTGAATCTTCATCCCAAGCCCGCAATGCTCCTGCTGAGAATTTGGAACAACAGGAGGTAGATAACTACTACAAGCAGGATATACCTCATCCAGTCATGACCTTTTCCGATATGCACTTGGAAGAGTTGCACCCGAACCTGAGATTTGACAGACTTTGGATAGATTATCCAAAATATCAACGGGGTTTGCATACTCTTCATTCTAAGGTTGTTGAGGTACCGAGGGTCATAGAATGGGGACCCTTAGAAGCTGTAGAATTGGCTGGGCCAATTAGGGAATTACTTGTACAGAGGTATGGTAATTCTACTTTTAATGACTGGGTATGTTTATTCACCATACGTAGACCTGTATATAAAGTATGGTGTGAAGAGTTGTTATGTAGTATAGAGTTGAATGATCGGGTAGCTAGTTTAACCGATCGTTCTTTTATTAGATTTTTGTTAGGCGGTTCGATGCGCCACATGTCTTTACTGGACATGGCTCAGGCTTTACGTATATATACGCCTGAGGAGTTAGCGTCTGCCGATTGTAGAGGATTGATACTAAACGGTAGAAAGATAGATGAGAATTTTGATACACACGGTGTGTGGAGTCAAATGACAAGCCATCACCGTTTCAAAGGGGGAAATTACTCTTATTTGGATATAGATAGAGCCGAATTAAGAGTGATACATAGGTTTTTAGCTAATTCGATTACACAAAGGGGTAAGAACAAAGAAAAAGTAAATGAACAGGATTTGTTTTACCATATGTGTATTCGAGACCCACAAAGCGCTGTAAGTATACCATATTGTGTGGGTTATTATTTATCAGCTATGGTTCGGGGGATGCGACCACATAGCATAATAGGAGGTGGTATTTTTATTACTTTGATTGGTGAATATCTCGGTGTGGATATAAGTCGGGGGGGATTATTAATAGAAGAACCAGAACCCCGCGATACTATAGGTTTAAATGTATACCATGGTGCGAAAGTTTTGAAGAGGCGAAATAACGCCGCAGTACGATACCATGGTAGACATCCACAGGTGGAGAGAAACCAGCAGCAAGGTAATGTAGGAGGGGGGAATGAGATGCAAGAAATGCATAGGTTTATAGCTTCTCAGGAATACGAAAATGCTAGACAGAGAGCATTTGAAGATTGGCAAGTTCATCAGAACCAGATCATAGCTCATTGCCAACATATAGGTAGAAACTATATTCCTACACCGAAACCCATCTTCCCTCCTTGGTCGATAGAGATGCAGCCACCATATCCTACGTATGACCCTGCCGAAGCATTCTATAGCACTTATGGTTATGCCTGGAACCCCTATTGGTACCAATATCATCCTTAGTTTACTTATTATTTTTTATTATTTTGTAATTTGTAATTATTGATACGTTTAATACTTTTGTTAATATTGTAATCATTTTTATAATTATCTAACTTTCATAGCATTATTCCTCAAGAAAGACAAGCTTTTAGTTGCAATTGTTCTATTTACAAGTGATATTCGTTTAAATAATAAAAGGTGAAGACAAAAGACAGATTCGACGAATTGAAGACGCAAACGACCAAAAAGCTCAAAAGTACAAAAGACAATCAAAAAGGTTCCAATTATTGATAAGAAACGTCTCGAAATTACAAGAGTATAAGATTCAAAACGCAAAGTACAAAATATAAAATTGTACGCAAGGACGTTCGAAAATCCGGAACCGGGACCAGAGTCAACTCTTAACGCTCGACGCAACGGACTAAAAATTACAAGTTAACTAGGTATATAAATATAATATAATATATAATTAATTATATTAATTATATATATATTATATATATAATAAAAACCGTCGGCAGAGAAAGACTCCAAGATGTGAGCTGGAATTTCAAACTCCGCGACTCGCGGAGTTTGAAGGCAAAATTCACCGCGAGTCGCGGAGCCCCAAAATTTAAAACTGCCTATAAAGCCAACCGAATTCTGATCAAAATCATCATCTTTTTCTTCTCTTATCATACGTAAAATTTATATATATATATATATAATTTATATTTTAATTTTAATTTTAATTCTAATAATAAGGGTATGTTAGCGAATATTGTAAGGGTGTAAGTCGAAATTCTGTCCTTGTAACGCTACGCTATTTTTAATCATTGTAAGTTATGTTCAACCTTTTTATATTAATGTCTCGTAGCTAAGTTATTATTATGCTTATTTAAAACGAAGTAATCATGATGTTGGGCTAATTACTAAAATTGGGTAATTGGGCTTTGTACCATAATTGGGGTTTGGACAAAAGAACGACACTTGTGGAAATTAGATTATGGGCTATTAATGGGCTTTATATTTGTTTAACTAAATGAAAGTTTGTTAATGTTAATATAAAGATTTACAATTGGGCGTCCCTATAAATTACCATATACACTCGATCGGACACGATGGGCGGGGTATTTATATGTACGAATAATCGTTCATTTAACCGGACACGGGAATGGATTAATAGCCACTAGAATAATTAAAACAGGGGTGAAATTACATTCAAGGGTAATTGGTGTAATTGTTAACAAAGTAGTAAAACCTTGGTTTACACGCAGTCGATAACCTGGTGTATTCATTAAACAAAGTATTAAAACCTTGTTACAATTCGAATCCCCAATTAGTTAGAATATTTAACTTCGGGTATAAGAATAATTTGATGAGGACACTCGCACTTTATATTTATGACTGATGGACTGTTATAGACAAAAACCAGACGGACATATTAAATAATCCAGGACAAAGGACAATTAACCCATGGGCATAAAACTAAAATCAACACGTCAAACATCATGATTACGGAAGTTTAAATAAGCATAATTCTTTTATTTCATATTTAATTTTCTTTATTTTATATTTAATTGCACTTCTAATTATCGCACTTTTATTTATTGTTGTTTAATCGCACTTTTAATTATCGTACTTTTTAATTATCGCAAGTTTATCGCACTTTTATTATTCGCAATTTCATTATCGTTATTTACTTTAAGTTTTAATTTAAGTCTTTTATTTATTTAATATTTTACATTAGGTTTTAACTGCGACTAAAGTTTTAAAATCGACAAACCGGTCATTAAACGGTAAAAACCCCCCTTTATAATAATAATATTACTTATATATATGTTTGTATTTTTATAAAAGTAAACTAATATAGCGTTGAGCTTTGTTT
The DNA here is from genome assembly GCF_046630445.1 of Rutidosis leptorrhynchoides. Lineage (NCBI taxonomy): Eukaryota > Viridiplantae > Streptophyta > Magnoliopsida > Asterales > Asteraceae > Rutidosis > Rutidosis leptorrhynchoides. The sequence goes on along the minus strand of NC_092336.1, from coordinate 545,710,350 downwards.
AAATATTTCCCTGTGGAACGAACCGGACTTACTAAAAACTACACTACTGTACGATTAGGTACACTGCCTATAAGTGTTGTAGCAAGGTTTAAGTATATCCATTCTATAAATAAATAAATATCTTGTGTAAAATTGTATCGTATTTAATAGTGTTTTCTGCTAAAATTAATAACTATTTTATATACACCTCGCAGAACATCATATATCCATTCTATAAATAAATAAATATCTTGTGTAAAATTGTATCGTATTTAATAGTATTTCCTAGTAAAAATAAAGCTATTTCATATACACCTCGCAGCACATCAGACATATTATACTTTGATATGGTTAAACGCTATGCTGAACAAGGTAGTTATAAAGGCCATCATTGGGTATGATGTGAAGTACATGACGAACGCATATAATCAAAATGGGATTTATTCCTCTACGTGAGAGTATGATACCGCTGGATCCCTCGATGAAAGTGAATGGATATTTACACGGCCGTGTCCAAGCTATATTGATTAATGATTAAATCTAACTTGGTGACTGCATTCAAATTTTCTAGATCGAGAAACAGAATTAGTTGACAAATGAGAATGACTAGATCCATGTCTCATGTCAACTTGGTATCTGGCAATAAAGGGACAATAGACACTTAATCATTAAATCATTTATAATTTATAATAATAATAATAATACTAATAATAATAATACTAATAATAATAATAATAATAATAATAATAATAATAATAATAATAATAATAATAATAATAGTTTGTTTAGCTGAAACAAACACTTGTATATTTTCGGGGGCATTGACGTGTTGCTAGACGCCAATATATGTCTGTATAGTTTTCTAGATGTTATGACATGCACAAGTGGGAGTTTGTTGGTTTAATGTGCACGTCATAACACAAATCTATACTACCGCTTATATATAAGCCTATGGGGTCACACACTTTAGCATTTAGACACCAAATATTATATATTGATGATATATAATTATAACATATAATAATTTGTAAAGTATAATTTAATTAAATAATTGTTATTTAATTAATTTATTACCATCCAAGTTTGACTTGAAAGACAAACATGATTAAATAATATGAAGTTGATCGTTCATCAAATTGTATCACGGATCAAAATCTAGAAAGAAAACAAAAGGTAATCTTTTGGTGATTTTTTGTGGGCACTACGACAAAAGGGATAAGAGTTAAGACAAAGTGTTTGTTGATTTTTGGTTGTTCAATATACAAAAGAAATAATAAAGAAAAAGGGACATATCAAATTTGGTTTTGGTTTTGACTACATGATCAACCTATATAAGGGTGTTGTTTTGTTTTTAATATGTGCTGAGTGAAAAAACATAAACTCATCAACATAACAAGAGGATACGTCTTCTATTTTTCTTTTTAATCAAAACATATACAAATGTTTTATATGTTTTCTTTTCATTCGACGGTACTAACAAAAGGCAAGGCGAATAGTTATTAGTGGTGTAATTGGATCTTGTTGGGATCGTTAATCGTGTGAATGTTTTAATTTGAAAGTTTATTATAAATAATAAAAGATGTTTATTATTAAATAAAAATATGTTTATTTACATGTTCCGCTGCGTTTCTAAATTTAAAAGTACACACGCTTTTCTATCAATTTTGACTTTCATCTTGTAGAATAACTTATTTATTTGGAAGCAACAAACGATTTCCGATGCATGTTGTTCACCGTTTCGACAACGCCAATTACCATGCAATTTTTTGCCATTCCACTTAACAATAATAAGTATACAAGTATTATTTCAAATTATATAAGAATTATAATTTTAATATATATTTTTCTATAATATTGCACGCCATTTCACAACCCAATTTGCACGTCGTCTATTTCTTTTTACACTCATTTTTGTAGCACAACATTTGTAACACAATCAATGCACTAGACACATATCAGAGAATAATTAATTTGCCTTGTCACATAGGAATTCAAAAACATATAAAGATTATTATAATTAATATGATATTGTCAATGTCAATGTAATATTGATATGATATATGTACGACTCTTCCTGATACAATCAAAACCGTTGAGAGACGGACATGTGGCGACGTCTGATTTGTGGGGACACAATCGAGATGAGGCCTCCGAGTGGCGGCTTCATTTTTGATCTATAGATCATTTCATCATATGGTCGTCTATAGAATCTTAAAAATGGAAGGAACGATTCACGGCCCTTGTCCGTTTTGCTGACGTGGCACTCTTTTTTGAAAAAGAGGGCCGGTGAATGTAGAAACGACGGTTTAGGGGTTCTAGGATGGCTAACTCCCGAATGGTCCATTACTTGAGTTTTTTGTGGTAATGGCGTAGATGGAAATAAGCTTTTTCGCATATGATTCGTGTTCCTTGCAGTTGGTGACGCGAATGAATAGGATCGCGCGTTAACAGGGGATATGAGGGCGGGTCCTAGGATCGGAGTGGATGTGGGACCTACTTTGAAAGATGGTTTGTCGGTCAAAGTTAGATACCAAGGTTTGAGTGAGTCAAAATGATGAGAAACGGTGAAGGAAAATCGCGAAGATGAACATGAGCCAACTTTGCCTTTAGATGGCACAGAAGAAGGGTTGAATCGAAGGGATGCGGCTCGTGGATACGATGTGAAGTGATTGAAATCAGGAAAATCGTCAAAGTCTAGTGACGATACCATTGTTGTGATCGATGATAGCTCAATAAATGCCTTGACGCCCTACATAATGATAAACATATACATTTACATTATTTATTTATTTAAGACTTATGATATAAATGAAATGAAAGTTTTAGAAGTTTTTTTATTGTTACAGTAGACAATAACATATTTGTTTACCTTCCAAAGATATGGAAAAAGAGAAGGGTGATCAATGACAAAAGCTTTGTGTAAACGACCAGGATAATGTTCCCCTATGGTCTTTAGTGCTGCCACCAATATGTTCATAAACCCTGATGCAGATCTGAAAAAGCCTGCATTTTTTTTATATCACCATCATCAGTACATTATTTGCATTCTCTTTATTTGTTCATTAAAATTTAAGCAAATGGGATTGTATGTGTAACAAGTTGCTTAACTTGATTATTCTAATTAAAAATAACAATGCATTAATAATAACATGTAAGAAATTATATTATACGTATAACTTTTTAAAGAGATATTAAGTGATTTAGTGGTAAAGATTTGGTCTCTTTTATTTAAAATAGCTAGAGGTCCAAAATTCGTATTAATTATATGAATATTGAAAAAAATCTTTTATGATCACTGAGGTGACTCGGACAACAAAGTAAATAAAAAAAGTAGAAGGTCGAAATTAAAAATGTTTGGAAAAATTCAAATGAAAAGAGAAAGCATTACAAGTAAAAAAGATTGATGGATTCAGATTCACTAGTGTTGTCCTTATTAACGTTGTCATGGGACCAATTATCCATGATAGCTATAGTCAACACTCTTAATAATGTCCACCAAAAAAAGTAATTTACTTTAAAATGATTGAATTTTGAGTGATATTTAAAGCCATTTGTGTGTCTGTAAATATTTAGCAATAAAAAAAGAATACTATGAATATATTTTGTTTGCTGAGAAAAGAAAAAACTAGGATGACTGAAATAGGAATGTCAGCAGGGTGTAAAAAGAGCAATTCCGGCAAATACTGAAACAAGACTGAGAAAACTTAGCAGTTTTCAGACGCATAGATCACTATCATACTTAGATTTAATTAATGGTACATTAATTATGTCATTAGGCGTGATAAACACAATTAATTAAGAAAAGGGAATGTAAAATGGGCGTGCTACACTACTGTTGTGACAAACAAGTATTTTCAGACTCTGAAAAAGATGGTTTTGGGGAAGGACAACGTTGGAAGAATGTACATTAATTTCCAACATCTTACTGACGTAAAGCTCCCCTTAATGTTTTGTCCATTGTATAATATTCTTGAATTTACTTATTTACCCCCCGTGACTTTTCTTTTCAATCCATTTGCAATGCATAACATTTCATACGTAGTAATATAAATTTAATACGAGTATGTTTAGTAAATTGGTGGTTTTAACTAAGCTCATGACAAACTCAAAATTAATGTAGTAATATTAAGTTGGATGGAATCTACTTTTGAATAATGTCACAAATGTCAAATGGTTAAGTAAACTTATAAAGACTTACTTGCATCAAATAAGACAACCAACTGTTCCACGGATTTTGCCATTGTTTGAATTGCAACCTCCAACGTGAAAACCATCAAGCGGGTGTACCTATACAGCATTTTTTTAATCAATATTTATTATTATTATTATTATTATTATTATTATTATTATTATTATTATTATTATTATTATTATTATTATTATTATTATTATTATTATTGTCATTTAACAATGAACAAAAACTATTTAATTATAACATAAAATGCATTTATCAAATGTTCTTAACATGTGTTCTTATTAGAGCATTAGTTAGATCTTCCATTTTTCTAACTTTTTTTTTTTTTGGCGAAAAAGACAATAACATTACAAACGAACCATTCATCAAAAAGATAAAGGATTCAAAAGGAGAAGATTACATTATTATTGTTATTATTATTTATTATTATTATTAATACAAATACAAATATAGAAATGTAAATGTACATAGTGTCACGGACTTATCTCGATAAGCTCACGTGCGGCACTTAGTCTCTACTAAGTCAGCCTTACTCGGACCTTAAATGATTCAAGTAACCAAAAGAGAAAATATTATAGAACAAGTGGAATTGAAGAAAATACTTATATTGCTTGAGAATGCTTTACAAGAGAGAATGTTTGAGATTTGAGGTGTGGTGTGCCAAATGAGACCACCCCTATTTATACTACTTCTAACACAAAATGGATGGCTAAGATTAATCTAAATCAATGGTTAGGATCTAAGTACTAGAAACTTCAAGTATATACATGGAGATAGATATTTCCATGAACATTCCATACCATTCCATGGAAGAACTCATGGGAAAGTTCTAGGGAGCTTCCATGATGTTCTTGGGCCTTCCATGAAGTTCTTGGGTTAAAACCCTTAATTGGGTCATAATCTTAGTGGGTTGGGCCACAAACTTATTGGGTTGTGACATTCTCCCCCACCTAAGCTCGCGACGTCCTCGTCGTGTGATCCTCGTGATACTTCTTGATTTTGTCTGTGAACTGCCACAATAAGTCTTCGGCTTCCCAGCTTGCTTCACTATCGGGCAAGTTACGCCACTTAACCAAGTATTCTCTATAGCTCGGCACACCTCGTCTCCGTACCGTTCGATGCAACAAGATATCTTCCACTTCACGATCGAACGAAGTCGCAACTGCCATTGGTGCTCGTTTGGAAACTCCTCGTTCTGGGTCTTCCTCGTCCCCATGATAAGGTTTTAGAAAACTTACGTGGAAGACTGGATGAATCTTTAACTTGGGCGGTAGTTGAACTCGATAAGATACGTTCCCAACACGTCCAATTACCGGGAATGGGCCTTCATATCTCCGGATCAATCCTTTGTGCACCTTCCTAAATGTTTTGAATTGTTGAGGTAAAAGCTTCACCATCACCTGGTCCCCAACTTTGAACTCAACATGTCGCCTTTTCTCATCCGCCCATTTCTTCATTTTCTTGGCCGCCTTATCTAGTGATGCTCGGGCCAAGTCGGCTTGTTCGTGCCACTCCTTCATCGTTCTATAAGCGGCTGGGCTGCTTCCATCATATGAAGCGGCCAAAGCATTTGGGGTCAAAGGTTGGCGTCCTGTCACCAACTCAAAAGGACTCTTCCCCGTGGACTCACTCCTTTGCATGTTATAAGAGAACTGAGCAATATCAAGGAGCTTAGCCCAATCATGTTGATTTGCACTTACATAGTGTCGAAGATAGAGCTCCAATAGTGCATTCACCCTTTCTGTCTGTCCGTCTGTTTGGGGATGAAAACTCGTGGAGAAATTCAAGTCCGTCCCCATGATCTTGAACAACTCCGTCCAAAAACGCCCTGTGAACCTCGGATCTCGATCACTTACTATCACATGCGGTATCCCCCAATACTTCACCACATTCTTGAAAAATAGTTTTGCGGTTTCATCCGCGGTAACTTCGGATGATGCGGCTATGAAGGTACCATACTTAGAAAACCGGTCTACCACGACTATAATACTCCCACACCCTTCCGACTTGGGTAAGCAAGTAATGAAGTCCATGGAAACACTCTCCCATGGTCCTTTCGGTGTAGGTAGCGGCTGTAATAGTCCTCCTGGTTGGCGTTGCTCTATCTTGTCTTGTTGGCATATTAGGCATGTCCGCACGTACGTCTCTACGTCGTCTTCCATCCTTGGCCAATAATAAGTGCCTTCTACTAATGCCAGCGTCCTCTTGATACCTGGATGACCAGCCCACTTTGAATCATGACACTCCTTCAAGATTGTCCGTCTAAGATCACCCCACTTAGGCACATATAACCGGTCTCCTTTGGTGAATAATAGATCACCCTTGAGCCAAAACCTTCGCGTTTTCCCATCTCGAGCCAATCCAACAAGGTTTTTGGCTATAGGATCATGCTCTAATCCCTCCTTTATACGATCTTGAAGGAAGAATTGTGGTTTTGTGATCGCTGCAAACTCCGCCTTACGACTTAGGGCATCAGCTACCACATTGGCCTTCCCAGGCTTATACTCCAACACATAGTCAAATTCGGCTAGGAAGTCTTGCCAACGAGCTTGTTTGGGACTCAACTTCTTTTGGGTTTGAAAATAACTCGTTGCCACATTATCCGTCTTGATCACGAACCTTGATCCCAAAAGATAATGCCTCCATGTCCTCAAACAATGAACCACCGCCGTCATCTCCTTCTCCTGCACAGTGTACTTCCTTTCCGCCTCGTTAAGTTTCCGGCTTTCGAATGCGATCGGGTGACCCTCTTGCATTAGAACTCCTCCAATAGCAAAGTCCGATGCGTCTGTGTGTAACTCGAACGGAATGGTCACATCCGGAAGTCTCAACACCGGTTCTTCCATGACCGCTCCTTTCAACTCTTCAAATGCTGCTTGACATGTCTCATCCCACAACCAAGCTTTGTTCTTCTTTAACAATTCTGTCAATGGAGCCGCTTTCGCCGAGTATCCCTTGATAAAACGACGATAGTAGTTTACTAAATCAAGGAAAGATCGTAAATCAGTAACCTTGGTTGGTGCCTCCCACTCTTGGATTGCCTTGATCTTAGCCCCGTCCATCAGCAACTTCCCATCTTTTATTCGATGTCCAAGAAATTCCACCTCTTTTAATCCAAATGAGCATTTCTCTAGTTTCACATACAACTCATTATCCCTTAGTACTTGGAAAACTTGTTTCAAGTGCCTCACATGATCTTCCATGGTGTCGCTATATACGACTATGTCATCTAAGTACACCACGACAAACTTGTCGAGGAACGGGTGGAATAATTTGTTCATCAAAGTACAAAATGTGGCAGGGGCATTGGTTAAACCAAAGGGCATGACTAGAAATTCATAAGCGCCATACCTCGTCACGCATGTGGTCTTAGCCTCATCTCCTTCGGCAATTCGGACTTGATAATATCCCGATCTCAAGTCTAACTTGGAGAAGTATCTCGCCTTCCCAAGTTGATCGAACAAATCAGCAATAAGTGGGATTGGGTAATTGTTCTTGATAGTTACCTTGTTGAGTGCCCGGTAATCTATACACATCCGCAAGGATCCATCCTTCTTTCTTTGAAATAGCACCGGAGCACCATACGGGGATTTTGACGGTCGGATGTATCTCGCATCCAGCAACTCCTTGAGTTGTCTTCGCAACTCCTCCAACTTGGGTGGTGGCATTCGGTATGGGGCTTTGGAAGGTGGTTTTGATCCCGGCTCCAACTCGATCGCATGGTCAACCTCCCTTCTAGGTGGTAACTTCTTTGGTAACTCCTTGGGCATGACATCCTTGAACTCATCAAGGACCTTCTCAATTTCCTTGGGTACCTCTAGTTTTCCCTTATCTTCAACCGTCTCTTGCTTTGCTACCGCTAAATAGCATGTCTCATTCTTGTTGTACCCCTTCTTGAATTGCATGGCCGAAAGTGACTTGGATGCACTCTTGCTTCCACGTTCGGTTGACACCATACAAGTCTTCTCACCATCCAAGATACACAGTGAATTAGCAAACGGCATAGGGAAACCGCGTACCTTATCTAGGAACTCCATCCCAAGTACCAACTTGAAGTCGTCCATAGGCACGACTGAGAGATCAATCATTCCTTCCCATTCTCCAATCTTCACATATACGTCTTTAGCCACCCCACTAATCGGTCTGGCACTCGTGTTCACCGTCTTCATCATGCCACTCTCTTTTGTTTCCTTAAGTCCTAGCCTTTTGGCTTCATCGGTGGAGATAAAGTTATGAGTTGCTCCCGTATCCACCAAAGCTCGTACCCGATCTCCACAAATGTTAATATCTACGAATTGGAGTCCTTTAGCCACTACCTTGGGTATCTCCGTCTTGGCCTTGATTGCGTTGAGGATATGCATTGATCCTATGCACCGCTCCTCATCCTGACAACCTGCCTTTTGAGCTTCCATAGCATGAAGGCTAGCTTTCTTCGGACAATCTCGGGCTCTATGAGGTCCATCACATATGAAACATCCATCATTCTTGTAAGAAGTTTTTATGCTCTTGTTATTCCCGGTTGGTGGCTTACGTGTATTATCATTCCTTGATTGGGCGGGCTTATCTCCCCCACCTTTCTCATGGCTCACCTTCTTATCTTTTGACTTGAACGAATCTTTCCTATTAGCATGGTCGACTAGTGCCTCCGCTTGAGCAATTGCGGTGGCAAGGTCTTGGACTCCTCGTCTCTCCAACTCCGTTTTAGCCCAAGGTTGCAAACCATCGAGAAAATAGAAGAGGAGAATATCATCGGGAATATCTGGGACCTCCAGGCTAAGGTTCGTGAATTCTTTAATATACTCCCGAATCGTCCCGGAATGATGTAATTTACGTAGACGACTCATCGCATCCTTTTGAGCATTCTTGGGGTAGAATTGATTCTTAAGTTCAGTAAGGAAATCATCCCAAGTATCAATAGTAACCGTACCTTTCTCGATATCTCCATATCGACGACGCCACCATAACGCTGCGGTATCCTTCAGGTAACGGGTTGCCTTCTTGATCTTCATTGCATCATCCACTATGTTGACTCCCTCCAAGTATTGTTCCATCTCCCATATAAAATCATCAACCGCTCGGGCTTCCCGCTTCCCCACGAACGGTGACGGCTTGGGAACGTCCACCTTCGGATCATTGCATCCAGTGTTGCTACCCCCACTAGCCATGAATCTCAAACAAGAGTTCATGTTGGTTTGTAAATCCATGAGGCGTTGGTGAATAGTGGAGACCTCCCCCTCCATTTCGCCTCGCAACTTCGTAATCTCACCCATGAGCATACCCCTTAAGTCATGGATCTCACGTCGCATGTCAATGTCTAGCACGTTGATTGCACTCTTGCAATCATCTTTCAATTCGTCGAAGTCCCCGTCCAAACCATCCAAACGTTGGTGGACGTCTTCGACCTTTGCTTTCACGTCGTCCATGGATGTCTCTACATCCATGATCCTTTTGTCCAAGTTTGCGACAAAGTCTTTGGACGTACCTCGGTTCTTCTTGGCTCCTTGGCGAGTCTCTACCCGACCATGAGTCTCATCACCCATCACACCACTTGTTGCGCTCACATTCTTCTCGGTCTCGATTGCCATCTCCTTGAATCGACCTGGCTCTGATACCAAATGTCACGGACTTATCTCGATAAGCTCACGTGCGGCACTTAGTCTCTACTAAGTCAGCCTTACTCGGACCTTAAATGATTCAAGTAACCAAAAGAGAAAATATTATAGAACAAGTGGAATTGAAGAAAATACTTATATTGCTTGAGAATGCTTTACAAGAGAGAATGTTTGAGATTTGAGGTGTGGTGTGCCAAATGAGACCACCCCTATTTATACTACTTCTAACACAAAATGGATGGCTAAGATTAATCTAAATCAATGGTTAGGATCTAAGTACTAGAAACTTCAAGTATATACATGGAGATAGATATTTCCATGAACATTCCATACCATTCCATGGAAGAACTCATGGGAAAGTTCTAGGGAGCTTCCATGATGTTCTTGGGCCTTCCATGAAGTTCTTGGGTTAAAACCCTTAATTGGGTCATAATCTTAGTGGGTTGGGCCACAAACTTATTGGGTTGTGACAATAGAGAGAGTTAATGTATGCGTAGCATGAATAATTTTCTGTCACCTTTTCCTTTGTTTGTTTTTATCCTTTATTTTGACATTGGATGGTTTACTATAAGATTGTTTTTAATACCAACGAGCTTCTAGGTCAGTGGTACCCGATGCCTTTGATCCCTGAGCCCACAGTGGGGGAAGCTTTGACACAAGAAAGGCGCAAGTTCGATTCTCAGTCTGGGCGCTCCGCATGGAATTATTTCTCCTCCGGGGGGAATTTGTGGAGTGTTTTCGGGGGGTCTAGCTAGCTGGGGTAAAAATTGCTCTTGCCGCCACTGTGGGTACTGGGAGGAGGTACTTTTCCGGCACAGGTCTCTTTCGGGGTGGGATTGGTGGGTGCTACGGCACACAGGGTTAGCGTGTCCCTGCCATATATACACATTTTGACACAACATTGTTTTTAATCAGGCGTCAAATTTCTCCCGTCATCCCAGTTGTCAAGTTGTTTGACGCCTCTAACGCGGCGTCAAAATTTGACGCCTCGGGCGTCAGGCGTCAGTCGATAAGTTGACGGATGTGTCAAATATTTTTCAGCCAATCAGATTTCACCACATATTTTTATATATTATTAATTAATAAATTATATAACCAACTACCAATAATATTTTATCACATCACCCATTCACAAATTTAACCCTCAAATTTGACACTCCCTTTATTTAACTTCATCTTTTGACCTTGCAACATCACCAAAAAATACATAACTTGACTTTGATGTCACCGCAACGGTTAGAAACAGTATAAATATCAAGCACAACGTTTGTTCTAGTTTCAAATATATTCATCCATGTAAAATTCAACTTAGATATATGCACCTAGGCGAGGATCACATTAAACGCATGAGTATATTTTTTGTGTAGTAAATAACATGAATAAGTATTATAACTTTTTAATATAACCTTATTGTTATTACTATTTATTTAAATATTTAAATTTAAATTTAAATATGTTCAAATAGAAAATACCGAAGCAATAATTAACTTACTGTTTTTGTGAACGAAACTTGAGATAGTCTTGCTTGATTCTAAAAATCTACAATATCATGAATCATGTATAGATTAATTAGATAATTATTAAAACTGGAATGTATTATTATTACGGGGTATATTTTGATTTAAAAGTTGGAATCGTTAAGTAATAGTAGTAACATACCACCACAGGTCGGGATTGATCATCATGACCTGCTACATAGGCCATGCCGTCGGCTATCTCACCGGAAAACTCATCGGCTATTAAATGATCTGTTTGCATATAATATGATAAATATTAAAGCCAGCTAATTAACATTAACATTACAGACAAAACTAATAACATAGAATAAAAGTAAAAAACAAAAGTGATTTTTTTTTACTTTTATGGATAGAATTACTTTAATTATGAGAGAGTATTTTGAGTACTTTAAAGGTGCAAGTAATTCAAAGCCGGAAAGCAAGATTCTCTTAGTATGTCACAGGTTTGTTTAACTTGAACAAATAAAAGAATTAAATTAAAGTTATATAAAGCATGATTTTGAAAGGAGAATTAAGCATGTATAAAAAGGGGAGATTTAAATGAGTTTTTACTTTTACAGAGATCACATTCATATTTTAATCATGTGTAATCATATTTTAATCACAAGCACATGATGAATATTTTCATTTAGATCCTAGCTACCTTATTTACTGTATCTTTTACTTTGTTTTTGGAATAGTAACACTAATTTACTCACATCAACTTTTCATAAATTTAAATCCCAAATATAAAATAAATATTACATTTGTTTAAATTTGATATAACTATCTTTAACTCATCTTTTTCATCTAAAAACGAGTTTAAAATCAGATAATATCACATGGGTTTTTAATTAACACTAATAAAAAACTAGAAATATAGTGAATTAAATTTTAGGTTTCAAAAATAAAAAAGCGCAACATTTTCCATAGCTAGCAAAAATATTTATTTTCCGTATAATATAATTTATTTTGAATAAATAAGGAAGAAAAATAGTTACCGACACCGATGTGTTCTCTCCATGCGAGAGTACAACGCAGCTGCTTAGCAGCTTTCTTCACACTCTCACCTTTCGCTTTCAAATATCTCCCAACACAAGCTTCATTACAAAATTTCTCCTAAATCAAAAATATATAAATTAATGTGAGCATAAACTTTATATAATAAAAAGGAAATAAGTAAACATAAACAAGCTAGTATTGAGAAATAAAAACCTGTTTGGGAGTGAGTTGAGAAGATTTTTTAAGAAGATGAAGAACAGCTTCAGCTTTGTTTTTTTCGATTTGAGACGAAATTTGATCTTTATTTCCCATTTTTGAAGAATTTAAAAGTTAATTTGAAGAAAAACTAGGAGAAACAAAGATTGTGTAATGTGATGTGACTTCTGTTTTACGCATACATTGTTTGATACAAGTATAGATGGATTTAGTATATTTGTGTGTGAGAGGGAAGGAAATAGAGATGGTATGTGTATGTCTTGTTGTGTGTGTGTGTTTTGGGGAGTGTGGGGAATTTGTATTTATAAAGCGTAACGGAATCCGTTATGTGAACTAAAAACATGAGAATAGTGTGAGGTTTAGTCAAAATGCTGACGGCCGTAAAGACGATTCCTAACGGCAATTCTTTGGTGGGACCCGCGTTGTTTTACTTTCGTTTTTCCCTTTAATTTGCCTTCAAACTTCAAATGTCAAAATAATTGAGATTCTATCTTTTTTGTTTTTTTTTTTTTAAATATTACAAATTAATAAGCGTAATTACTACGAGTTTTAATTGACTAGTAGTATTTTTTTGAAAGATCAAACTTTTATTAAAATAAAAATGCACAATAAAGAGACTCAGGAATAAAATAATTACAACAAGAACTCGAGCTAAAATAAGAATAAAACACGAATGCTATAGAACTATACAGGGACACGAAACATTAGCAGGAAAAAATCCAAATCCATTATCAAAGCCTAAGATGAGATGTCACTTGTAAAGCCAAGCTGAGGCGGTAACGTTTTACAGTGCTGGCAACTTCAGCTACAAAGTAAACCGGACCACCTCAATTAATCTCACACTAAGGAATTTTCAAACGGATATGGATGAAAAAAACCTACTAGTTAACCGATCCCCTCTTTTGGCGATTTGATGGAATCGGATAACAATGAATTCGCTAGCCATTGCAACCAATTGAGATTGAAATTTTTTCCACGACAACTAAACCATTCGAAGCTCTTGGCCTGGATATCCGAAATAATTTTAGGGATACATGAGTTTGTTTACCGAAAACGATTTCGTTTTGGTTTTTCCAAATATAATAGCTTGCAATCCAAACTATAGCTTGCCATATGACGACACCCATATGGGATTTGAAATTGTGATTTTTAGCCTCGAGAGGTCTGAAAGAGAGTTGATGTTTAGTTGATCTGAATTCCACCACGAACGAATTCGATTCCAAATTTCGGTTGCTTTGACACAATTTAAGAGACAATGTTGAAGAGTTTTGATGTCTTCGTCACATACCGGGCATCTCGTGGAGTGAAGATCGGTGCCCGAACGTCGAGTTCGGTTCTAACCGGAAGCCGATTCTGTTTAGCTCACCATATGAAAATGCCAAACTTTTGTGGAATCAGCTTGTTAGTCTCGGTAGGAGAAGGGATGGGAGAAAGTGACACTTCAAGTTCGGAAAGGATGTTTACAAGTGAACCGACAGACTAAATGTTTTGCAGGGGCTGAATTTCCAATGTCATTCATCTTTTTTTCGGAAAAGTAATACGAAGATATAGTAGCCGAGAGATTTTTTAGCTCAGATTCAGCCCGCCATTTCGGCTCAACAGACCATGCCCACCGTAACTCGGTTGCTGATTCGGTTTTTAGGATTCTATCAGCTACGGTAGCATCTTTTAAAGTTTCAAGTTAATAAAGTCTGGGGTATGCGTTTTTTAGCAGTTCTTCGTCGCACCATTTTTCATCCCAAAAGCTCGTCTCGGCTCCTTTTCCTATCACCTTAACAAACGCGTTAGAAATATCACACCCTAAATTATTTAGGGTGTGCTCAACATTAATAATATTAAACCATGTTCTCCCGGAGAGTTTTTTTGTCATGAAGTCGGGTGTTTTGGAGATGCATCCCAACCCACCGTTTTTTTCCAAAAATGCTTTTGATTACCCGAGCCCAAAGTGAGTTGCTATTGTTAAGAAACTTCCACGACCATTTGATTAAAAGACCGAGATTTTTATATTTGAGAGACCCGACATTTAACCTTCCCATGTCATAAGGTAAAAGAATTTGTTTCCATTTTACTGTAACGACCCTACTTTTTCCGTTATCTTTTACCGTTAATTATTTAACGACCGTTAATTGTTATTCGTTCCACGTCATTTCTATGATCTATATTATTATTTTAGTAATAATATATTAATTATTATGTGTTATATGAATATTTGTATTCATATTTCAAGTTATACGTTTCTACGTGTCGTGAATTTGTATCCGGCGAATCTTTTCGGTTTTCAAACCAACGGGCAAGCTTTTGGGATTTTTTTTAGTCCTAATTATTTTAAATATGATATTTTAATGTCATATGTTTATATTTAGTGTTTATATATTTTATTCGTCTCGTATTTGTTATCTCTCCGAAAAATCAATCGCGTAGTAGCGTTTTCGCGTTTCGGGCTTCGATCGGGCGTTCGGGCCACAAGCTAATTGACTTTTTAACATTTTGGAATGGTGGGTCCCACCCCTTGCTAATTTTGGCCGAAAATTCTCTTAGGAAGGGGGGTGTTTTGTAACTTTTGAAAACTAGTGGCTATTTGATCAAAAACACCATTACTTCCTCATTTAACCTAAGCATTTCTTTTTTTGTTTTCTCCTTCTGTTGGAGGTTTTATTGAGATTTCGTGTAGGGTAAAATAATCGATAGCCGGATAAATCACTGAATCGTGGTATCACTTTCCGAAAGTAATTATTCGACCCTTATTGCCTGGGTTACACGAATATCACTTTGGGATAAGACAGAGATTAGTTCTTGTTATTGGCAGTAAACAAGAACTCTTTTGCATAAGAGTATTAAGGTGTTTTTCGTATATCTTATTCTCATAAATGATAGTCTCTATTTATAGGCACCCAAAAACAAGTATTATTCCACGATGGAGATGTTTCACTAACTAATTTCGTTTTCAAATCTAAAACAAATCCTTTACATAAAGTTGTTTGTTTTATTTCAAACATCCTAATCAAGGAAATCGTTTTCAAATCTAAAACAAATCCTTTATATAAAGTTGTTTGTTTTATTTCCAACAACCAAATCAAGGAAATCTAGATTAAATCCTTTTCATAAAGTTGTTTGTTTTATTTCCACCTAGTGCAAGAATAATACTTCCGTAATCACTCAAATTTGTGATAATGGAAAACCATTTTCGGGTCCGGGCAATCTATCACTTAATGGGTGTACACTCCGTACCTCCTAACCCATTTACAAGTATAGATTAAATCCCTCAATTACACTAAATTTCTAACAATCCTCCCCAATTTAGTGCAATTCGTTTCATGAGAATTAAACAAATTAAAACAAAAACTCATGCATAAATGAAAATATCTTGAAGATTGAATTTTCACCTTAGTACATTACACATTCCAAATATTCGAGAATCAGGGTGTTCTAAGAATTGAACCCTTCAACCCATTTTGAATAACTGAAAATAACATACACATAAGTTTTCAAATACTCTAAAGCTATCCTGACACTTTACAAGCCATGTGTCCATATCCTTTCATGAATGTATCCAAAGCTAAAAGTCCAAGCTTTGTTGAAGCGGCAAAACTTCACATTCACATAGGTAGTTCACTTCAGTCATGCACCTGCTCTTGCACTTTTTCAAATGAACTATTAAGAAGCTAGACTTCAACCTGACCTTCAGCAGGTCCGAGTACATACCTTACCTTGGGATGATATAAAATTTATGTACTCCAAATTTCTAAATATAAGCCTTCCGCATTGAATTCAACTTCTAATTTTCATCAGAAGGGAATTGGGTATCTTATAATTAGAAATTTATGTGGACTTTAAACCCATCCCCACAGCAGACTTGTCAACCAAGTCTCTTGCCAATCCCTTCGTCAAGTGATCAGCTAAATTCTGTTGTGACCTTACGAACACTATAGAAATCACCCCATTCATGATGAGTTCACGAATCATACTATGTCTGACACCTAAGTGTCTAGACTTTCCATTGTACATCTGGCTATAAGCTTTTGCCAATGTCGCAGCACTATCACAATGGATAGACATGGGTGCTATAGGTTTAGGCCATAATGGTATCTCATGGATCAAGTTTCTAAGCCATTCTGCTTCTTTACCAGCAGCAGCTAAAGCAACAAACTCAGATTCCATCGTTGAGTTGGTAATACATGTCTGCTTTTTAGAAGCCCATGAAATAGCACCTCCCCCAAGCAAGAACACCCAACCACTCGTTGAAGAATGATCTTCAATATTGGTTATCCAACTCGCATCAGAATATCCTTCTATTACAGAAGGAAATCCACTGTAAGATAAACTATATGCCATAGTTTTCTTTAAATACTTCAGTACCCGCCTAATTGCTTGCCAGTGATGAGTACTAGGATTACTAGTATATCTACTCAGTTTTCCCACAGCAAAAGCAATATCTGGCCTTGTACATGTCATGGCGTACATCAAACAGCCAATCACCTGAGAATACTCAAGTTGTGATACAGCTTTACCTTGGTTAGGCATAAGCTTCTCACTTGGATCAACAGGTGTACTCACAGGAGTACATTCAAAGCAATTAAACTTTCTCAACACCTTCTCAATATAATGAGATTGAGAAATTGAAATTCCTTTGCTTTCACGTTTGATCCTAATACCAAGGATAACGTCAGCCTCCCCCATATCTTTCATGGAGAACTTTGATGACAAAAATTCTTTTGTTAAATCAACTTGACTTTGGTCAGTCCCAAAGATTAACATGTCATCAACATATAGACAAATTATAACTCCTTTACCAGAATCATCAAATTTGCTATACACACATTTATCTGCTTGGTTCAATCTAAAACCACTAGATAAAACTACTTCATCAAACTTCTGATGCCATTGCTTAGGTGCTTGTTTCAAACCATATAAGGACTTCACAAGTTTGCACACCTTGCTTTCATTTCCTGGCATGACAAAGCCCTGAGGTTGGTTCATATAAACCTCCTCATCCAAATCACCATTCAAGAATGCTGTCTTCACATCCATCTGGTGAATAACCAGATTGTGAATTGTAGCCAAAGCAATCAGCAGTCTAATGGTAGTGATACGTGCCACAGGAGCATAAGTATCAAAATAGTCAATTCCAGACTTTTGTCTAAAGCCTTGAATGACTAACCTTGCCTTGAACTTTTCAATAGTTCCATCCACCTTCATCTTCTTTTTGAAGATCCATTTGCAACCCAAAGGTTTGCAACCGGGAGGTAGATCAGCTAACACCCAAGTGTTATTGCCCATGATGGAATCCATCTCATCATTAATTGCCTCTTTCCAGAATGCAACATCCTGAGACCTCATTGCTTCATCATATGTTTTAGGATCATCATCAACATTGAAACAATATGAATATTGGGTAGAAACATCATCCCTAGAACCTTCAACTAAGTATAGTTGAAAATCTGGTCCGAATGATTTAGGTTTCCTTTCTCTTTTGCTTTTCCGAAGCTCAAGTGACTGATCAACAGCCTTTTCAGAGACTTCATCATTACAATCCTTATTGATTCCATTGTTACTTGGAATCATATCCTTTGGTCTAGGTATAGATGAAAATCGATTTTCATCAAAGATTGCATCCCTTGAATCAATCACAGAATTGATTGAGACAAATTCATTAGGCTCTATTACATAGAACCTATATGCCTTGGAATGTTCAACATATCCAATAAAAATGCAATCTATACCTCTTTCACCTAAACTTTTCTTTTTGGGATCAGGCAGTCTTACAACCGCCCTACAACCCCATACACGAAGATAATTCAAGTTAGGTTTCCTTTTATTCCAAAGTTCATAAGGTGTAATCTTGTTTCTTTTGTTAGGAACTCTATTAAGCAAATAACAAGCTGTTAACATAGCTTCCCCCCAAAATCCTTCACTTAAACCCGAATAGGATAACATGGAATTAACCATTTCCTTAAGGACCCTATTCTTCCTTTCAGATATACCATTTTGTTGTGGAGTATAAGGAGCTGTGGTCTCATGGATAATACCAACGGATTGGAAATACGATTGGTCAATGTATTCACCTCCCCTATCTGTTCTAAGTCTTTTAATCAAAGCCTTTTGTTGTAATTCTACTTCAGTTTTAAATATTTTAAATTTATCTAATGCTTCATCCTTAGTATGTAACAAATAAACATAGCAAAATCTAGAAGCATCATCAATAAAAGTCACAAAATATTTCTTGTTTCCTAAAGTAGGAGTAGCATGCAAATCACATAAATCACTATGTATTAATTCCAAAATTTCAGTATCACGATGTACATTTTGAAATGGTTTCTTAGTGATCTTTGTTAACATACACGTTTTACACTTTTCATTGTTCATGTCAAAAACCGGTATTAATCCATCTTTAGACATATCTTGCATTCTTTTAAAGTGTATATGTCCTAGTCTAGCATGCCAAAGTGTAGAATTATTTATGCTAGAAGTAGATATAAAAGCAAAATTAACATTCAAGTGATTAATGTTAAGTCTAAACATTCTATTGCATAAATAACCAAAACCAACAAACATACCATGTTTTGACAAAACAAACTTATCAGATTCAATCACTTGTTTATAACCACAACAATTTAACACACTACTGGAAACTAAATTTTTTCTTATTTGTGGTACATGCAAAACATCAAACAAACAAATAGTTTTTCCAGAACTAAAACACAAATCCACACTTCCACGTCCATGAACAGAGGCTGTTGACTCATTTCCCATATGAAGAATTGATCCATCAGTCACGGACTCGTAAGTCTTGAACCAAAATCTATCCTTGCATACATGGGTGGTGGCTCCCGAGTCAACCCACCACGCGACATCATCATCCTGCACAAAATAAGCCTCAGATATATATGAAACATAATAATTCTCATTTGAATTATTAAATATATTCTGACCTTTCGAGTTGTGGTTGTTTAAACCATTTCCCGAACCGTTTGTGCTAGATCCTTTGGCATTATTATTACCAAAAATAACCTTGCAATCCTTTTTCATGTGTCCAGTTTTACCACACTTCCAACAAGTCAATTTAGACTTCTTGTTCGGATTAGCCTTGTTATAACCTTGATGTTTACGTTTGCCCTTTTTGTCATTATTACTAGTGAACTTTTTATGTTCCACCATATTGACAACAGACGTACCAGCAACTTCGTTGCTCTTTGGCTTGTCATTATCCTGCAACCTGAGGGATTCCTCAATACGCAGATGACTACCCAACTCAACAAGAGTTAACTCCTCCTTCTTATGTTTCAAAGAATGTTTAAATTCTTTCCAAGATGGAGGTAGTTTATCAATTATGCTTGAGACTTGAATAGACTCATCCATGTTCATCTTATGTTGTGTGAATTGACCAAGTATACGAATGAGCTCATTGTATTGTTCCAAGACCGGTCTAGAATCGACCATCTTGTAATTATTAAAATTACTCACAAGGAACTTTTTACTAGAAGCATCCTCTGACATATACTTGGTTTCTAAACAGTCCCATAGTTCTTTAGAAGATTCAACATTTAGGTAAATATCAAAAAGGGAATCAGCCATACCATTGAGGATTAAACCTCTAGCGATGTAGTCATCGTTCTCCCACTTGCACCTTTTCCGAATTTGTTCAATAGTGGCATCATCACCATGATCTTCAGGAATTGGTGTGCTGAGTACGTACACCACACTCATGCTGCTCAGAAAGAAGTGCATCTTCTTTTGCCATCTCCTAAAATCAATTCCCTCAAACTTATCAAGTTTGGAGAAATTCGCCGTCATGTGTTTCATCGTAGCCGCCATCGATTATAACGAATAATTACTTTCGATTGTTGGAGGTTTTATTGAGATTTCGTGTAGGGTAAAATAATCGATAGCCGGATAAATCACTGAATCGTGGTATCACTTTCCGAAAGTAATTATTCGACCCTTATTGCCTGGGTTACACGAATATCACTTTGGGATAAGACAGAGATTAGTTCTTGTTATTGGCAGTAAACAAGAACTCTTTTGCATAAGAGTATTAAGGTGTTTTTCGTATATCTTATTCTCATAAATGATAGTCTCTATTTATAGGCACCCAAAAACAAGTATTATTCCACGATGGAGATGTTTCACTAACTAATTTCGTTTTCAAATCTAAAACAAATCCTTTACATAAAGTTGTTTGTTTTATTTCAAACATCCTAATCAAGGAAATCGTTTTCAAATCTAAAACAAATCCTTTATATAAAGTTGTTTGTTTTATTTCCAACAACCAAATCAAGGAAATCTAGATTAAATCCTTTTCATAAAGTTGTTTGTTTTATTTCCACCTAGTGCAAGAATAATACTTCCGTAATCACTCAAATTTGTGATAATGGAAAACCATTTTCGGGTCCGGGCAATCTATCACTTAATGGGTGTACACTCCGTACCTCCTAACCCATTTACAAGTATAGATTAAATCCCTCAATTACACTAAATTTCTAACACCTTCCTCTTTTTCTTTGTTTGAGCCGTCCACCACCACCATCATAGCATCATCATCTTCATCAATCAAGTGCTTGGAATTTAGGGCGTTCGTCATAATCGGATTCATCTCTTCGATCTCTACACGTTCATATCATTCAATTCTTGATTAGGGTATAAACCCTAACCCTATATTTTTAATTTTTCTTTATTTTTCTGTATTTTGATGTTATATTGATAGTATGATAGTTACATGTTATTGTATTGATGATTGTATGCGTAGAATTGCTCGATTATATATGTTTTCGGTTTGATTAATTTGGGACAGCAGCATTTTCGTTCATTTTTTATTGTGTAACTGATATAAAGTGAAATTGAAGTATCTAGATGAGTTCCTCTCATCAATACATTAATTTTAGACTCCGGATTCATGTCATTTCGATTCCCGGAGCTTAAGATATGATTAAAATGGTGTTATGTGGAGATTAAACTATGAAAACGAATTGAACCAGGTTTGGTCCGACTTTGTGACCATTTTTAGAGTCCTTAGGGTGTACTAGTGTGTTAGGATTGATGATGGGATGAACTTTCATGTTCGGGTCATCGAAATTAGAGCCACGGATCACCCGTTATGACTAAAACACGTTTTTGAGCGGATTAAAGGTCCAAACTGATTAAGAGCTGTAAGTCACGACTTGGTGACTGTTATTGAGATGTTCTTGAGCACAGTAATGTGTCGGGTGGGTTGGTTAGGCGAAGATATATAAAAGGCTCGCCGAAAACAGATTCCCGGGGCTCAAGTTATGACCCGATGAACTTTTGATTAAAACTTATGGTTATTAATTATGACTTATGATATAAATAATGAATTTCATTATTAATAAATTACTTATGTTATAAAAAGTAATTATTTTAATTTAAGACTTATGATATATGTTGAGTCCCCAAAATAATTAAGGATTTAATTATGACAAAACTGTAATTTATTTGCACTAAAGTGTTATGTGCAGTCAGCACAAGTTTGTTTATGTATAGACAGCAGATATAGCTGTGTCGAGTGTTTAGTTTGCTGCTCAGTCTACCAGCACAAGGTAGACAGTGTTCTTCAATCAGCACAGGATGTGTACTCAGCAATTCAAGAACATGAAGTGGCTCAGCAATGAAGAACCAGCACAGCTGGAATGCAGCTCACTACACAAGACAGCTATGCTCCATTACAAGCATAGTCGTTTCCCGAGTGGTCTACATCAATGGTACTATTCAACAGAAGTCAAAGACAAAGTTGAACAGAAAAGGACACACGTCGGCGGCTGACAAGTGACCTTACAAGACCACGTGGGAATGCAGAAGGTTAACGCCTGTGCAGACATGGGTTATACTTTGTCATCACCTAGGGAACACAACATTCTATTTGTTTAATCAAATAGTGGTGCCAAACCGAATTGGGGTGTTCCTGCAAATAGCCACCAAAGAGGAAAGAAGAGAGCATGCTCTCTGATATTGTTGTCTCCACAAGTACAGACATCCTATGTACCAGTGGACAATAGAACCATTACACGGTTAATAGGATTACTATAAATTGTTGTATCCACTATTGTTACAATTAGTGGTGTGGGTTTATTTTATAGAGTCAAAACGTGTAATAGCTGTTAGTTTACCTCTTAGCTATAATCTAGGTAATCTGTATCAACCAACTATCATTCCGCCAAGGATAGTTGTGATTCTTTGTGATTCAATCAATAAAGAATAACTGTTGAAAATTACCTGTGACTCTATTTATTTACTTGTTTGAATACTAATCAAGTTTAACTGTTTAGTTAATTGAAAAGAAATTGTATTCACCCCCCTCTACAATACTCCTGTTGTTATCAAGGGACCAACAACTGGTATCAGAGCTTCAGTCTTGATAATTAATATCTTGGATCTGAATTCTCTCATGGCTGCATATTCTAATACAGCTTACCTTGAAAATGGCTCATCCAATAGACCACCCAAATTTGATGAATATGAGTATGAAACTTGAAAGGCAAGATTCATGCTTCACCTTGAGTCTATTGACCCACTCATGCCTGGTATCGCCACAGATGGTCCATTTGTGCCTACTGAGACTATTGGTAGTGCACCAGCTACAGCTGACACTCCTGCTGTTCCTGGCAGAGAGGTTATTCTCACTCCTTCTAGATGGGATGCTGAGGATAAACGTTGTGATGCCCCGTACAAAACCATCGTGTACGAATCATCAACAACAGGATCATTACAAGGTTAAGTACTATATGCTGTAATTAAAGAAGTTGCATTCACGATAAAAAGGGGATGTCATAACCGACATCAAATGTTTTACATTTCAAAAGCATGCTTCACTAAGTAGAAGCAAATAAATAAGTGTACGTGACCCCAAAGGTCGTTACATAACATAGTTTCAAAAGTAAATAAGTTTGAATGCAAGATAAGTAGTCATGCGATAACAACTCTAAGCAGCGGGTTCTACAGCACGACTAGAACACAGCGGAAGCAACCTCAAGCACCTGAGAAATACATGCTTAAAAACGTCAACACAAAGGTTGGTGAGCTATAGTTTAAGTATAACAGTAATGTAAGTAGGCCACGAGATTTCAGTGCTACAACGAGCGTTTCAAAAGTATGATAAAGTATATGTTAACCGTGGGCACTTGGTAACTAACTTAACGTTTATACCCCCTGAAAGTACACTTGGCAAGTGCGTATGTCTACGAAGTATTAAACACTCGTTAAATGCTAGCGCTACTAGCCCGAGTGGGGATGTCAAACCCTATGGATCCATATCTAAGATTCGCATTCATGGTTCAAAAACCAATGATTAAACGTTACCGAGCTAAAGGGAATGTTTATGCCGTTGTATAACCCACACATATATAAGTTTAAGTACTCGTGCCTAGTATGTAAAAAGTAAAATGCGCATGTATTCTCAGTTCCCAAAATAAGTTAAAGTAAAAAGGGAATGCTATAACTCACAATGATATGTAGCGGTAAAGTAGTAGTCGGGAAAGGTGTGCAAGTAAATGGTCCGAAGTCCTCAACCTAAGTCAAATAGTACTAAGTCAGTAAATCGTCTTAATAGGTTTAAAAGTATGTAATTAAGATCTTAAGGGTCATCATCAATCATCATTAAACAAAAGGCGTAAAGTAGGTTTCGTTTATGAAAGTAGCTTAAAACAAAGTCTGACTTCAGTCAGTCACCACGGCCTCTACCCTTACTAAATTAAGGTGAGACCTGTGGCCATGGCTCCGTCTATGAGTCCCTTAAGTGTGGTAAAATTTACAGAAGCAAACTTGTCTTGGTTTGACCGTGGCGACGGTCTAAGTGCGAGTAGGTCAGAAATTTCTGCACAACGTTAAAGGACATAGTAACGATCGGAGGGCCATAAATCCTAAACCGTAACTCGGATTAAGACGAGTCCTATATGAAAAGTTATCTACTCGAAAAGTTCTATCTAAAAATCAAGGTTAGAACATCCCAGGTATACTGGTATGTTCCAGAAGCATCAGGTCAGTAGGTTTTCGACAGAACAGTGAGTTTAAAAGGGTTCCGGTGGTCTTGGTGCTTGATGTTCATCATGGTTCTCATCCTTGTTGCATATAGCTTTAAGTGTACAACTCATTGATGTATCTACATCATCTTAACCAAGTATTGACCATCATAACCCATGTGCAAGTCTAAGACATGAAGCACAACTCACTTAAGAGTTGCATGAAGTTTGATGAACCAAAGTTACATCAAAGTCTTAGGTCTAACACATACATGGACTATAAGACTAATAATAAGTTACAAACTTGAAAGTAAACTAACTAATCAAGATCATAAGTAGTAGAACATGGTTCTTAGTTTGATCTTGAAGATCCAAGACTCAAAAGTCTAGATCCAAAGTTATATTTAAAGAAAACTTATTTGTGTGTTCTTGAACTTTCAAAGTTAACTTAATTTGTTCAAGAGATATGAGATCAAGACTAACTTGTAGTACTTGACCATATAAACTAACTACATGAAATTAAAGTGCATAAAATGAAGAAGTAACTAAGTAAACAAGAAAAGGTTCATGGTTGTTCATACTTTAAAGATTCAAACCAAAGTTTGATCTTTAGAAAGTAAACTTTAAAGTTTACTTCATGAGCTTCAAGTATGTCTTTAATCAACACATGGAACTTGCAACTTTTGAAACAATTGAAGTAGAATCATAAACTAGTGAGTTTATGTTCTTGTGTTCTTGAACTTACAAGATAATAGAAGAACCAAAACTAGAAAGTTAGGTTCTTGAAAGCTAGTAAGTAACTACAATTAACAAGACAAGTAGTTAAACAAAATCAAGAACAAGTAACAAACAACAAATGATGATGATGATTCATGTATGTATTTAGTTTTAAGACAAAGGAAAGAAGAAGAGAAAAAAATGTTCTTGTTACTTACAAAAATGTAGAAGAATATGAGAGAAAGTTTGAGAGAAAAGTGAGTGTGTGTGTGTGTGTAAATGAAAGAGTAATATGAATACAAGTGAGTATGTAGTGTAAAAAAAAATTCAAAACACCACTAAATGGTCACCATGGTTTCGGCATTCAGCAGAAAAAGGGAGGGGGGAGGTTTGTTCTTTGGTTACTAGCTTGTAAAGTTCATTAAAGTTGGACACAAGGTGGTATGTGCATGGGGATGATGTGTAACAAGATTCCAAGTGCCTTAAACTAGCTAGTTACCATCTAACATGATACTTACAAGTAGTGTTGGGCTAATTAAGTCCACTAATAATGTAGGGTGGGCTTGGAAGTCCAATAACATGAGTCCATTACACTAACAAAGCCCAAGTTCAAATAAATCACAAGTTAAACCAATTAAAGCCCAAGTAACTAACTAATAGCCTTAGTTAATTAAAATGATTAATAAATTTAATCATGAATGTAAATAATATCTAAAAATATTATTCGTAAAAGTTCCGGGTGTCACAAAGACGTTTCGGGCAATTAAAGTCAAGTTCGGGCAATCATGGCAACATGTAAATGTAATGACATACATTCGTTTTATCACACGTATTAATAATAATTATTATTAATAAATTAACGTTGGAAATTCCAGGGTCGTTACATTACCCACCTGTTAAAGAAAATTTCGTCCCGAAATTTAAGCTGAGGTAGATGAAGGAGTCGGGAAAAGGTGAGGATACTTCCGCATCATTTGATCCTCTCGTTCTCAAGTAAACTCAGGTCCTTGTTTGGCATTCCATCGTACTCAGACGATCGGAATCTTGTTGCGTTTCAAAGTTTTGATCTCACGATCCATAATTTCAACAGATTCCTCTACAAAGTGGAGTTTGTCATCAATTGTAAGTTCTTCCAGTGGTATGATAAGTTCTGGTGCAGCAAGACACTTCTTCAAGTTTGACACATGGAAGGTAGGATGAACTGAGCTCAATTGTGTTGGTAGATCCAAACGGTATGCAACGGGTCCAACACGTTCCAAGATTTCAAAAGGACCAATGTATCGTGGGTTCAACTTCCCACGTTTTCCAAAACGGATCACACCTTTCCAAGGTGCAACCTTTAACATTACACGATCACCAACGTTGAATTCAAAGTCCTTACGTTTAAGATCGGCATAGCTCTTTTGGCGATCACGGGCAGTCTTAAGTCTAGCTTGAATCTGAGCAATCTTCTCTGTGGTTTCATGGACTACCTCGGGTCCGGTGATTTGCTTTTCGCCTACTTTGGCCCAACAAATAGGAGATCAGCACTTACGGCCATACAATGCTTCAAAAGGTGCAGCATTAATGCTAGAGTGATAACTGTTGTTGTACGAGAATTCGGCGAGTGGCAAATGCCTTTCCCAGGCCTTTCCAAAATCAATGACACATGCACGCAGCATGTCCTCCAAGGTCTGAATCGTTCGTTCGCTTTGCCCGTCAGTCTGAGGATGATAAGCAGTGCTCATGTCGAGACGAGTTCCCATGGCTTCTTGCAAAGAACGCCAAAATCTAGAGGCAAAACGGGGATCGCGATCGGAGATGATCGATAAAGGTACACCGTGTTGTGATACAACCTCCTTAATGTATAATTGAGCAAGTCTCTCCATTGTATCCGTTTCCTTCATCGCTAGAAAGTGTGCAGATTTGGTAAGGCGGTCAACAATAACCCAAATGGTATCGTATCCGCCCACTGTCTTTGGTAGCTTGGTGATGAAATCCATTGTGATCCTTTCCCACTTCCATTGTGGGATCTCCGGTTGCTGAAGTAATCCAGAAGGTCTCTGATGCTCGGCTTTAACCTTCGAGCAAGTTAAACACTTACCAACATAAGTCGCAACGTCCTTCTTAAGATTCGGCCACCAATACTGTTCTTTAAGGTCGTGGTACATTTTACCCGCTCCAGGATGAATCGAATATCTCGACTTGTGTGCTTCATCAAGTATCAGGTTCCGTAGATCTCCATAAAGAGGTACCCAAATTCTTCCGGCATAACATCGGAGTCCAGACTCCCTAACCTCGAATCGAGAGACAAGTATGTTCAAATGTACGTGAGATATGTTCTCCTCCTTGAGAGCCTCAACTTGGGCTACTCTGATCTGGCTGTTGAGGTTCGAATGGATGGTGATGTTCAGAGCCCTAACACGAAGAGGTGCCTGATGATGTAGCGGAGGGGTACGTGATAGTACTATATTTTACTACGAAATACGTTACAAATTACACAAGTTTTAATTTATTTATCGAGTGGATATACTTAAACCTTGCTACAACACTATAGGCAGTGTACCTAATCGTAGAGTAGTATAGTTTTTAGTAAGTCCGGTTCGTTCCACAGGGAGCTGGTGATACTTATTATATTTTTAACTATATTTATACAAAATATATATAATTATATATAATAATATATAAAAGGGGGTTTACCGTTTAATGACCGGTTTGTCGATTTTATATTTTTAAGCGTAAAGATAAATGACAATAATTAAAGTGCGTAAAATAAATAAATGACGATAAATAAAATAACAATAAATAAAATTGCGATAGAATATGAAATAAAAGGATTATGCTTATTTAAACTTCCGTAATCATGATGTTTGACGTGTTGATTTTAGTTTTATGCCCATGGGTTAATTGTCCTTTGTCCTGGATTATTTAATATGTCTGTCTGGTTTTTGTCCATAACAGTCCATCAGTCATAAATATAAAATGCGAGTGCCCTCGTCAAATTATTATTATACCCGAAGTTAAATATTCCAACTAATTAGGGATTCGAATTGTAACAAGGTTTTAATACTTTGTTTAATGAATACACCAGGTTATCGACTGCGTGTAAACCAAGGTTTTACTACTTTGTTAACAATTACACCAATTACCCTTGAATGTAATTTCACCCCTGTTTTAATTATTCTAGTGGCTATTAATCCATTCCCGTGTCCGGTTAAATGAACGATTATTCGTACATATAAATACCCCGCCCATCGTGTCCGATCGAGTGTATATGGTAATTTATAGGGACGCCCAATTGTAAATCTTTATATTAACATTAACAAACTATCATTTAGTTAAACAAATATAAAGCCCATTAATAGCTCATAGTCTAATTTCCACAAGTGTCGTTCTTTTGTCCAAACCCCAATTATGGTACAAAGCCCAATTACCCAATTTTAGTAATTAGCCCAACATCATGATTACTTCGTTTTAAATAAGCATAATAATAACTTAAGTACGAGACATTAATTTAAAAAGGAGAACATAGCTTACATTGATTATTTATCGCGTAGTGGTACACGGACAGAATTTCGACTTCAAAACCCGTAAAAATAACTTTTACATAACCCAAACTAATCTAATATAACACTAATCTATACTATATTTATTTATATATTATAAATTTATTATTATTATTACATTATTCTTACGGAGTATTATTATGTATATGTGTGTGATGTTCTCAAACTCGGACGAAAAATGGCAAATTTATAGACCAGGCCTGATTCTGATCCTCATGCGACTCGCATGGGAAATAGCCTTCTGGCCATGCGACTCGCATGGCCACCAGAATCCAGCTCAATCATTTTTGTTTTCTTGTTCGTCGACATAATTTAAAATAAATATAAATATATAAATAATTAATATAATTATTTATATATTATATTTTATTCTTGTGCATAGTAGACTAGATATTTTTGGTCCGTTGCGTCGGGCGTTTCTTCTTGGCTCGGGTCCCGGTTCCGGATTTTCGGACGTCCTCGCGTACTATTTTATATTGTGACGACCCCGTCAAAACACTTAACGGATCCGTCAGTTGGTCCCACAGCTTGATCGGACTTAAATGAATTAAATAAACAATGTTGCATTCTTTTATTTCAAAATGTTCCCCAAAAAGGAAACAAACCAAATTAAGTAATTTGAAAACCAACCAACCATAATATGAAACCAAAAGTTGACACAAAACATTGCCAACAAACCCACAATTTAAATTATCCAAAATAGAATGCAAACTTAAGTTTCATAAATAGTTTCATAAAATCTGCCCAAATGCATGCAGACTCTTCTAACGACAGCGGAAGCATCAAATAACTCAAGTACCTGTGAAAACATGTAAGTAAACTGTCAACACAAAGGTTGAGTGAATTATAGGTTTAAATAAATAAGTAAACTTTAGACCACAAGATTTAAAAATGTTAGAAAACATTAAACATTATTCCATTATCAATGAGCCACCTGGTAACCACTTAACCCTTTATTTACCCTTGCCAAACACAATAAAAATATACACTTGGACAGTGTATCTACAACAAATTACGAAGTACTAAACATTCCGATTATAAATTGCTAGCGCGACTAGCTCGAAATGGGGTTGTCAAACCCGATAGATCTATCCGTAGGATTCGCGTTCACCGGTAGAAACCAATGATTACAGTTACCAGACTAGGGAATATTTTTGTCCAACTCACAATGAATAATTAAATTTAACTGTTACTTGTGTCTAAACGTAAATAAAAATCTGCATGTAATCACATCCCAAAAATATACTTTGAAAAGTATGTAAAAACGGGACTATAACTCACCTTAAATAGCAACTGAAGAAATCTCACAAACAAGCGAACAGCACGTAAAGTAAAGTGATCAATAAAGATCACAACGCCGACCTATAAATAAAGCAGGTCGAAATAAATAACTAACTTAGGCCAAGTCTTAGTATGATAGCTATTGTACATGTTGCAAGTAGGCATAGAACATTACTCAACAAACATCGGTTTGATTGGAACAGCATAAGGACACACACTTTCTATTTTTAGAAAGTTTCTATTTTTAGCAGGTTTCCATTTTTGGAAAGTTTTCTATTTTAGGAAAGTTTCTATTTTTGGAAAGTTTCTATTTTTGGAAAGTTTCTATTTTTGGAAAGTTTCCAAATTTAGAAGGTTCTATTTTTAGAAAGTTTTGAAGTTAGGAAAGTTTCCTTATTTAGAAAGTCAACAGAAGTCAACTGAAAGTCAAAGTCAACCGAAAGTCAACTCAAAAGTCAACCTTGGTCAAACCTAGTCAACATTAATTTTAAAAGTGTAAGTTATAATAATAACATAGGTTATAATGTTATTTAAAGTCAAAAGTGTATAATAACGTCTTAACATAAGTTTAATTAAATAAAATGAATTATTAAAGTTAATATAAATTGAAATGTTATAATTAGTATAACATAAGTATTTAATTAATTAATTAAATGTCAATCATAATATAAATATTATTAATTTATAATAAATTTTAAATCATATCATAAGTATTATTAATTAACAATGAATTATTAATCATATCATAAGTTTCTAATTAAAATTATTAAATCATAAGTATTTAATAATTAAGTCATAATTAAATAATAATTAAGTCTTATAATAATTAAATAATTATTTAATATTTATTATAAGTCTTTTAATAATTTCTCAAAAACAAATTTAATACTTATCATAAGTATTTTCCTTTAATAATAAAAGTATTACTAATCATAAGTTTAATTAAAATGTTAATTAAATTATAATTAATAATTAAATGATATAATAAATATTTATATCATATGTTTTAAATAATAATAATTACTTCTTTTATCTTAAGTAATTAATTAATAATGAATTCCATAAATTTTATCATAAGTTTAATCATTAACCATAAGTTTTAAGTTTAAAAGTTCGCCGGGTCGTATCTTGAGCCCCGGGTGTCGGTTTCGGGCAAGCCACATATGTAACTTCACCTACTCAAACCACCCGACACATTTATGAACTCAAGAACACTCCAAGAACAGTCCCTAGGTCGTGGATATCAGCCATGACAACAATTGGGAAATCAATTTACTCAAAACAGTAATTCGGGCAAAACGGGTGAACCGTGGCTCGGATTTAGGTGACCCGAACATGAATATTCGTCTCACCATCAGTCCTAACCAAATGAGGCACCCTAAAGACACCAAGGATGGTCACAAAGTCGGACCCAACCTTGTTCATGCCAAGAACACCTTTCAATCTTTAACAAAAACCAAATTAAGCGTATCTAGGGCTCCGGGAATCGAAACGACATGAATCCGGAGTCTAAAATTAATGTCTTGATGAGAGGAACTCATTTATGTACTTTATTTTAACATTCATAACAGTTATATAGTCAGAATATACGAATCAAACTGCTGTCCAAAATTTACAAACCGAAAACATGAACAAACGAGTAATTCTACGCATTCAAACAACAATACAATAACTTATACACATCATACTAATCATATAACATATAAAATCAGTAAAATAATTGAAAAATCAAAAAGCTAGGGTTAGGGTTTATACCCTAATCGAGAATCAAAGTATATGATCGCGTAGAGAACGAAGAGAGGAACGCGTTGGTACTAATTGATTTATGATCCAAGCTACAATTTTAGATGATGATGGTGATGTTGGTGGTGGATGGGGACGGCACAAAGGGAGAGGGGGGGAGAGGGTTTGAGAGAAAATAATAGAATTAGGTTTTAGGTATAACTTGCTAAAAAAAAATATGGGAAACAAATGAGAAGCAAAGGGGAGTATACTCCCCCTTAGCTTCGGCCGATCCAAGGGGAGTGGGGTGGGCCCCACTAGCCCATCTCACTTAATGTTAAATTACTTGTGGCCCGAAAACCCGAACGAAGCCCGAAACGCGAAAACACGCTTACGCGATTAAAAATCCGGAAAGATAACAAACGCGCGACGAAAAATAAATATAAATACACCTATAAATAATATGATCATAAAATATCATATTTAAAATATTTAGGATTTAAAAATCCCGAAAGCTCGACCGTTGGTTTAAAAACCGAAAAGATTCGCCGGATGGAAATCCGCGGAACGTAGAAACGTATAATTTAAAATATGAATACATATATCCACATAACACATAATAATTATTATATATATATTATTACAAAAATAATAATATAGGTCATGGAAATGACGTGGCACACTAACAGTTAACGGTCGTTAAATAATTAACGAAAAAAGATAACGGAAAAAGTAGGGTCGTGACAGTACCTCCCCGTTACGGAAATTTCGTCCCGAAATTTAAGCAGGCGCAGGGGTTGACTCGGCATCTGAGAACAAATGCGGATACTTCTGCTTCATTTGGTCTTCACGCTCCCAAGTGAACTCGGGACCGCGTCTAGCGTTCCATCGGACCCGAACAATAGGAATTCTGCTCTGTTTAAGAGTCTTAACCTCTCGGTCCATGATCTCAACTGGCTCCTCAATAAAATGCAATTGCTTGTCAACCTGAAGTTCCTCCAAAGGAATAGTCTGATCAAATTCAGCCAAACACTTCTTTAAGTTCGAAATATGGAAAACATCGTGAACAGCACTGAGTTCTTGTGGCAACTTCAAACGATAAGCCACCGGTCCAACTCTTTCAATGATCTCAAACGGTCCCACGAAACGAGGACTTAACTTCCCTCTTTTACCAAAACGAATAACACCCTTCCAAGGCGAAACTTTTAACATAACACGATCACCAACTTGAAATTCAACATCTTTCCTTCCTTTGTCGGCATAACTCTTTTGCCGACTTCTAGCAGTTCTCAACCTTTCTTTAATCTGAACAATGTTCTCAGTAGTCTCGTGAATAATCTCTGGACCTGTAAGTTGAGCATCCCCAACCTCATTCCAACAAATAGGAGATCTACATTTCCTACCGTACAAAGCTTCAAACGGTGCGGCTTTAATACTTGCGTGGTAGCTGTTGTTATAAGAAAACTCAGCTAACGGCAAATACCTATCCCACCCATTTCCAAAATCAATTACACAAGCTCGCAACATATCTTCTAATGTCTGAATGGTCCTCTCACTTTGACCATCCGTTTGAGGATGATAAGCGGTGCTCATATCCAATCTAGTGCCCAAGGCTTCTTGCAACGATTGCCAAAATCTCGATACAAATCGACTATCTCTGTCGGAAATTATAGAAACGGGAACACCATGCCTCGAAACAATCTCTTTCAAATACAAACGGGTGAGTTTCTCCATGGAATCGGTTTCCCTAATCGGCAAAAAGTGAGCCGACTTAGTGAGTCGATCTACAATCACCCAAATCGCATCGTAGCCACCCGAAACTCTTGGTAACTTAGTAATAAAATCCATAGTGATACCTTCCCACTTCCACTCGGGAATTTCGGGTTGTACCAACAATCCGGACGGTTTTTGATGTTCAGCTTTGACCTTAGAACAGGTCAAACACTTAGCCACATACGTAGCCACATCACCTTTCAAATTTGGCCACCAATACAGCTCCTTAAGATCATGGTACATCTTCCCTGAACCAGGATGAATAGAGTACCTAGACTTGTGAGCCTCATCCAAAACAAGTTGTCGCAGTTCACCAAACTTCGGAACCCAAAGACGTCCTACAAAGTACCTAGTACCATCTGCTCGAATCTCGAATTTCTTAGCCATACCTCTTACGTTTTCTTTCACAAAATTCTCTTCCTTTAAGGCTTCTTGTTGTGCCTCAAGAATCTGCCTTGCGAGGTTTGATCTAACTGTCATATTCAAGGCCCTAACCCTGCGAGGTTCAGTCCTTTCTTTACGACTCAATGCATCAGCCACAACATTGGCCTTACCCGGGTGATACAAAAGGTCACAATCGTAATCATTCAACGTCTCAATCCATCTTCGTTGTCTCATGTTCAACTGTTTCTGATCGAGGATATGTTGAAGACTTTTGTGATCTGTGTACACAGTACTCTTGACCCCATACAAATAATGTCTCCAAATCTTAAGTGCAAAAACAACGGCCCCCAACTCTAAATCATGAGTTGTATAGTTCTGCTCGTGAATCTTCAACTGACGTGATGCGTACGCAATAACCTTCTTTCGTTGCATCAAAACGCAACCATAGCCTTGTCGTGATGCGTCACAATAAACAACAAAATCATCATTACCCTCCGGTAGAGACAATATCGGAGCGGTAGTCAGTTTCTTCTTCAAAATCTGAAAAGCATTCTCCTGTTCATCCTTCCACTCATACTTTTTCCCTTTATGCGTTAAAGCAGTCAGAGGTTTCGCTATACGAGAGAAATCCTGGATGAACCTTCGATAGTAACCTGCCAATCCTAAGAACTGACGAATTTGAGTAGGAGTTTTCGGGGTTTCCCACTTTTCAATCGCCTCAATTTTAGCAGGATCAACTTGTATTCCTTGTTTGCTAACAATGTGACCAAGGAACTGAACTTCTCTTAACCAAAAAGCACACTTAGAGAACTTAGCGTACAACTCTTCTTTCTTTAACAAATCAAGCACTAACCTCAAATGTTCTTCGTGCTCTTCATCACTCTTAGAATAGATAAGGATGTCGTCGATGAAAACAATAACGAACTTGTCCAGATAGGGTCTACACACACGGTTCATGAGGTCCATGAACACAGCAGGTGCATTTGTCAATCCGAACGGCATAACAAGAAATTCAAAGTGACCGTAACGGGTGCGAAAAGCAGTTTTTGAAACATCAGATTCTTTAACACGCAACTGATGATAGCCAGAACGAAGATCAATTTTTGAATAAACAGAAGAACCCTGAAGCTGATCGAACAGATCATCAATTCTCGGAAGAGGATAACGATTTTTAACAGTGAGCTTATTCAGTTCACGATAATCAATGCATAAACGAAAAGAACCATCCTTCTTCTTAACAAACAGAACAGGAGCTCCCCAAGGGGACGAACTAGGACGAATAAAACCCTTGTCTATCAACTCACGGAGTTGACTTGACAATTCTTGAAGTTCAGAAGGCGCAAGACGATAAGGAGCACGTGCTACAGGAGCAGCGCCAGGAACAAGATCAATTTGGAATTCTACCGCGCGTTGCGGCGGAAGGCCAGGTAAGTCATCGGGAAACACCTCGGGAAAATCCCTAACAATATGAACGTCATCAACGTTCTTTACTTCCTTACTAGGATCAACAACATGAGCAAGGATAGCATGACAGCCCTTACGGAGATGTTTACGAACTTTCATACAGCTAATAAGGTTTAACTGTGTGCATTTCTTATCTCCAAAGACCATCAGTGGCTCTCCAATCACATCAGTAATACGAATAGCCTTATCATAACAGACGATCTCGGCACGGTTCGCGGACAACCAATCCATACCAATAACAATATCAAAACTACCAAGTTCAATCGGTATCAAATCTATCTCGAAATCCCTACCACCCAGATTAATGTTACACTTACGATGTACAGTCTTAGCAGTAAGTTCCTTACCATTAGCTACTTCAATAACATAAGTATTGTCTAAGAGAGCTAACGGCGTTTTGATTCTCGGACTTAATTTACTCGACACGAAACTTAAATCAGCCCCTGAATCAAATAACACATAAACTGATAAATCGTCGACTGAGAACGTACCAGTAACAAGCTTAGGATCTTCCTCCGCATCCTTAGCATTAATGTTGAACGCTCGGCCGCGTGCAGTCTCTGCAGTCTTCTTGTTGGGACAAGCATCTCGGAAATGCCCCGGCTTCCCACACTCATAACAAACCCTTGGATTACCTCCATTATTCGATTTCCCATTACCGTTACCGTTACCACCTCTATTACCAACATTATTATTATTACCACCAGTCGCGGGAGTAGCAGACCCCGGCAAAAGCACTGTACAATCTTTAGCAATGTGCCCTTGCTTAGAGCACCTCTTACAAGTAACTGTGCAGTAACCATCATGAACTTTATAGCAACGAGGACACACACGCTGATTCCTGTTGTTAGCACCTGAGGTATCCTGTTTCTTCTGCTGACTTTGGTTTTGATTGCGGTTGTTATCCCACTTTCGTTTCCCATTATCAGCCTTCTTGACAACCTCCTCACTACTTTCAACAACTGTAGTCTTGCTTCTTCTCAACACCTTGTCATTAAGTTTGTGAGCCATAGTCATAGCTGCCTCAATAGTCTGGGGTTCACTGGACTCAACCCCGTGTTCAATCTTCTCGGACAAACCATCAATGTAAGCCTCAATTTTGCGGTCGTCATCCGCATAAACCCTAGGACACAGCAAAGTTAACTCGAAAAACCTTCGTTCATAGGCATCTAACTCGGTGCCATGCATTTTCAAATTCTTGAGCTCAACCTCTAGCTTCTTGAGCTCACCCCGAGGTCTATAGCGGGTGATCAATCTTTCCTTAAAATCATTCCAGGCCAAACCATAAGCTACATCGCTTCCCAAACTACTAACCAGATTGTTCCACCATGTCAAGGCACTATCCTTGAGAGTGCAACTAGCGAAACTAACTTTGTCCTCTTCACGAACTCGACTGACCCTGAAAATAGATTCGATTTTCTCGAACCAACGAGTAAGCCCTATTGGTCCTTCCGTACCACTGAATTCTTGAGGTCGACCAGCCATAAAAGTTTTGTGGGAGCATCCCACGTTGTTGTTCGCATTGGCGTTAACATCAGCATTTGCTGCCATAGCAGCAGCAATTCCTTCATTGATCAGGCGTTGCATACGCGCTTCAGTGGACTCTCTTGGAGGCATGATCTTCAAAATAGAATAACACATCCGTTAGTACCAAGAATAATACTAGTGTCATAAAGGAATAGATCAAAACACGAAAAGACTAACCATTAAGATATTAGTCAACTAACACTATGAGTAATAACATGACAGTTATGATTGTTATAGAAATAACCATCACATGCATACATATTTTATGATAACATCATACAACATACATAGCACCTAACATACATGAACACATATTACGCATAATATAACATGCCAAGAGCCACAACATCAGAAATAAAACATGATAATGATAATAGATGTCATAAAAATAACCATCCATACATAATGAAAAATATCCCATAACAAAATCTTAATAAAATC